>NC_056725.1:1965660250-1965960250 GCF_019279795.1 Protopterus annectens | reverse complement strand
CTGTTACCACTATCTGACTTTCTACAAATATTTAAGATTTCTTGAGTGTATATATGCACATAACTCAGTATCATTCCTTGGATTAGAACCGTGTCTGGATGTACTAAAATGAACTACAAGGCTGTTTCTCATCACATTGAGTCAATGGGGACCTGTTGTCTCTTGATTGACTGTTTTCTGCCTAATACTCTGTAGGTTAGACAGTCTGACCTTGTAATCCTGAGATTCATGCATGACAGATAGTATACTGTGTAGTAATCCTATGAAATTATATGATCTGGAAAGCAAAGGTTAACACAAGGCACTGCAGCAGGGGACACACTATAATACATTTGATATTAGTATTCAGGGTTCGGATCTTCGTGCATAACATATGTCATATTTCATGTATATCTTGATTTACAGCTCCCCAATCTACTGTTTTGCATAGTAGCTGATTCTCAGAACAACCTATGTTAATTCATGCTGTCAAAGCCATCTTTTCTGTGCAGAACCTGTACACATTCTATTTCAACAACAACATACCAGAATAAACACAACAGTTGGTGGTTTAGGTTTTTATTGTACTTATATGACACAGTGCTCTACTACTGTGTATGCTGTAGATGACTATTAATCTGGCAAGCTTTTCTTTAATCATTAGACACAGAACACAGTAAGCAATTTACTCTTTTTTATTTCACTATATACTGCAAGGTAGATCTGTACTCACCAGCTTGTTAATGCAGCCTTGTCAGTCTGTCTGCATGGGCCTCAGCATTGCTAGCCCTCTCTGCTGCAGCTGTAGGTGGAGAAAACAAACATTATGCATACCTGTCTATCACATACTCCAGCTAGAATTTGATACAGCCATATCTGGGATACTAGCAAAACTGCTGGAGCATGGTTGCCCGAGCGTCTTTTATCCATTGGGCAGAGTATGCCCCCTTCCTCTGTTTTGGGTTGGCATAGTGATGCCATACTTGCTCACCAGTTTGGGGGTGCCAGTGGCACTGGTGGGATCATGTGCCAGACAGTGCCAGGCCTCCACTTTATACTGTGAGACTTGGTACTGGCCCTGCCACAGTCTGCTGTCATGGTTTGCTACAAGGAGCACAACCATGACCCTGGACTCCAAAATGCCCCAGTGCTGCTTGCAAAAGCACAAGCCCTCACCAACACCTGACATAGTTCCTACTTAGAGCAAGCTACAACAGATTCTGGCTGTATTCCCAACCACACCATTTAAATAAGGCTATTGTCCCACCCTTTGTTGTCATTGGACCATTTTGAAAATGCTGAGATCAGCTAAGCGGTGTGCAAACCCACTAAGCTAATTTCAGACATGCTTAAAGGGGAACTTGCTGAGCTCCACTTAACAGTGTGTAAATCCATTTAGCTGAGCTGACTGCTGCTTAGCATTTATAAGCAATGCTGAAACCAGCCAGGCATAGCTGAGCACTGCTATCCAATGCTCACTTTTCATTTATAGGAAATATCAGAATAATGACTTAATTAATCATTACTGACATATTAATAAGTATATATGATTAATTTTACATGCTGTCTCTATATGTGCTTTCATTACATTACCATGGGGTGTGACAAGACTGTATTGGACACTTGTGTATACATGGGTGATTATATATGTTATATGCACTCACACTTCCATTTTAGACCAGCTACACTACTCTGTTTGACAAATATCAATTACTACATAATTTAAAATAAAAAATAATAATTTTAACACTGCTTTCCCATGTAAAAATAAAGTGCCTGTTTTGGTACTTGAACCGTGAACACCTGCATGTAAAGTCGGGGTTCTAACTACTATGCTATCTCAGCGTTAGAAGCTCAGTTGTATATTTTTATTTATCCCCTATGGAATGTTTAAGCAATGCTGAACAGAGGGCCATAATGTGCACACCCACTCATCTACACTTAATGGAGAATGGAAATAAAAATGAATAAACCCACTTTATTTGCAAGTATCTGTACTTCTTGTCAGTCACAGTAAGGAAAATTGTAAGGGGACACATAGGGACAGATTTTAAGTATTGCTCTTACAAACTTATAAAGTGTGACTGCGGTTTTCCAGCAAATCATTGGCAAATCACTTGGGATTTAAGTCAGAACATAATGACAGACATTTGGGTTTCAGACTTTATACCCTTTAGGAAATCCATGCTAATGCACACCCTGTTATTCTATAAGCTTTCCAAGTTTGTAAGAGCAATATTTAAAATGTGTTCCTATTTTTTGGCCTTTGTCCCCCCCCCCCCCGTTATTTATGGCTTTGTACAGCTTACTTGCTCTAGGAGATTGAGAGGTATATGAGGCAGGCATCTGGGCATTCTGTGGAAACCTGTACAGTTGAGGGATTTGGTCATACGGCTCTTTTTGTGTTTAAAGCTGTACAGCTCTTTCACAATGCAGGGGGTGTATGGCAGTACCTTTCACACACTTCCTCCATTGTTTCCTAGTGGGATAGGTGCTTTTAGTGTCTGCGGACACTGAAAGCACTTGCAAAGTGCCATATGGCACTTTGACAATGTAGGCTGTGTGTGACAGTATCTGTCACACACCCCCTGCATTGATTCCTATTGGGATAGGTGCTTTCAGTGTCCATGGACACTGAAAGCACTTGCAAAATTAACAATGCAAGGGGTGTGTGACAGAACCTGTCACACACACCCTGCATTGATTCATTGCTCCCCTATCCTTTTCAGTGTCTGTGGACACTGTTTTGCTAATTTCATTTGATTTTAGTGTCATCGGACACTAAAATGCTTTTAAAAAGTGTGTATGGCACTTTTTGAGTGCAGGGAGCATGTCAGATACTTAAACACGCCCCCTGCACTCAGTAGTGTTCATGTCTGTTTAGCCTTAGCAGTAGCACGCCTTCATGAATATGCAAGACACGCTGCTGTTAAAGCTATGGGTAAACGAACACGGTTCACTCCATGCAGGAATAGCACTATTCCTGCTTGGAGTTTATTGAATCCTAAGGAATATCTTTGTTTAATGGTGTTGTGGTGTTCTTCCACTTCTGTTGCATATTCTGTTGTTTCTTGATGTACTGCACATGCGTATGGGACTTGAGTTCCCATGCTTACCCAGTACATCAGTGCTTTGAAATGGAAGCAATGGAGAAAGGCAGGTCTCTATTGTTCCCCTTATTTTAAACAAAAAAAGGAAAGGTTTCAGACACTTTAGGGATAGGAGGGAGACAGAATGGAGAAAATACAAGAAAAATCAGGTATGTTTCTTTAGTTTTAAATAACATACCTGATTTTCTTAGTATTTTCTCCATTCTGTCTCTTTTGTATGTGTGGACTGTCCAGATTTCTAATTTGATTTATTTATTTTTTTTAAAAAAATAAATAAAAGTTACAGTATACACCAAGGGAAGAAAGTCAGGCAACCGGACCTTTTTCCATTGGTATATACTCAGATTTACAATGGGCACACTGGTTGGGCTGACCAATCAGTGTGATAGTTTTTGAATGCTAATGACCAGTCATTGTATAATGCACATTAATTCACAAAATGGTAGTAGGAATATTGTAAATGGATAACTGAATGCAATTATGTTGGTATGTAGTACATAAAAGCCCTCTCCCCTATGTGAGAGTCTGCAACCTTATCTTACAGCTTACTATAATCAGCTCCATGCTCATTGGTATCTAGAGAATGGCAATTTTTTTTTCATAACAAAAGGAAAAAAAATACTTTTCAAATTTCTTTGGTGACTTGGAAACAGGAAAGCCATAGTTCCAAAACACTCTGACTTTATTTCTTAGACTTTGCACACTTAACATTTTGAAAAAAAATAGGCAAGAATCCTATACTTCATAAATATATGAAAGAGTCACTGTGGTAAAAGAGCATGCTTTTCAAGCTATTGAAATCTGGCATAAGACTTGCTGTATAGAATGCTTGGACATACATGAAGCTGTCATGTTGTCGTGCCTTTCCATATTTCAATATATCCATGTTGTTAACATCCCTTCTTATAACTGTCACATACCTCATGGTGTATTGTTTGTCAATACCCGGTTTCATTGCAAATGTTGTGCATAAGTTTCTAAAAGGCCTTGCACCATACTACTCTGATTGTTCAGTACAAGTAAAGGTGCAATGTAATGTCTTCAGAGAATTTAAAGGGACAATATAACTGACAGAGTTCATTATAATATGCATTTGAATTGTAGTATTGACAATACAGATTTATAAATAAGGCAGTAATGTAAAATATGTTGTCTTTGCTTATATTATGGTTAAACACACACACACACACACACACACACACACACACACACACACACACACACACACACACACGCACGCACACACGCGTGCACACACACACACACATGCACACACATGCACACACACGCACACACACACACACACACACACACACACACACACACACACACACACACACACACACACACATATACACATTCACATATATGTATTTGGACGTGAGTGACTGTGTGCATGTATGTGTGTCTGTGTGTGAATATATGTCTAAGTTCATAGGTTGTTACTAGGCTAATGGCAACAAGGACCCTTACAAGCTTATCTATGCACTCCAAGCATTAAAGCCCCAAGAATAATGGATGTCTATGTGTGGTCATGTTAGTAGGGAGGTAGGTAAGGATTTGTAGGGGGTGAAATTAGGTAGGATAATACTTTTCTTATTGACAGCCTATGTGCAGAAGGAACATGGTGACCAGAATGGGGGGATATTTATGATTTCCCATCCAATTGTTAAGGTTTTGTTTGAATAAGGTTAGGGATGAACTCTGTTTTACATGGTTCAGGAGCCTATTCCATAGTACTGGGATCCTTTGGGACACATATATGTCTCTCCAGCAAGTTCTGTTCATGTCACAAGCAAAGTTCAGATTCTTGGATTTAATGTTTCTGGTGCTGTTGTTTTGTGCATGTGCAACAGATCCAGCAAGGTGTGGTCTGAGGAAGCCTTGCAAGCCAGGCAAAGATCGCGTCCCAGCAAACTGCAGGAGACTGATTAGAGTCAGAGCTTTAAGAGAATCAGTGTAGGCCATGGTATTCATGCCCTGAGTTCTCCTGGTGCAAAACTCCTCTGGGCATTCCAGCTGTTGCAAGTTCCTGGTTAGATACATGCCATATATGCCAAAGAGGGCAGTGTATTCAATGATAGGTCTGATAAGGGTTGAATAGAGTGGTACTATAACTTCCTTGGACCTGAATGCTACATCCTTACCTATAAGTTGGGAGACATAGAATGATTTTCTGAATAACTTAGCTATATGTTGGTCCAAGGCTAGATTGCTGTCTACATATATTCCCAGATCTCCCATGTTGGTGAGTACCAGATGTTTGATCCTCTAGTTGGAGCATGCACTATGTGTTCCACAGTGTTTGCGATAATAAAGTCCAGGAAGCATTGAGACTGTGAGTTTGAGGCAGTGTTTGCTTCTCAGTCTATAGAGGGGTAGATAAAATCATCCATGAATAGGGTGTTTAATTGGATGGTGAGCACCTCTAATAGGTTCAGGTAAGATTGGTGCAAGAAAGTAAAATGTAACCAATAACAAAAGTAAAAGCATGCTGTTTGACTCCAAGGGAAGGTTTAAAAGCTGCCAATTTATTATCAAACAAACACTGAAAATCCAGAATAAGCGCTTTTGTCCATGTTGTGGAAACTTCATCAAACTAAAAAAATACCAGCATACAACACTCCTTTTATAATTCCACCCTCACTTCAATTTAAAAGAAGTTAATAGGATAATAGGATTACTGAAAAGATGAAAAAACATTCATATAACTTTACAAGTACATTTAGAACAAGAAATTAGAAAACAATGTGAGATACTGAGGATATTTTTCACAAATCTATAAAATCATTTTAGTGTTGAAAGATTATATTAACAAAGTGTGAGTGGTCAAATTCATAAATCATCTGCCTTCTCATTTAAAACTGCTTTAAGTGAAACCTCCTCATTTAAACCTGGAGGGAACATGGAGTTAAGCCAAAGTTGCCAGACAAGTTCCCTTTTCATAAGTGTCCTCTTCCAGTCATCACTTTTGGGGTTGATTTTTATAATTTCTAAAATTCTGAAGGAAAAATCTCTTAAAATTAGGACAATTAATAGAATGTTTGTTGTTCTAAGTTTACTTATAAAGTTATATGAATGTTTTTTCAGGGATAAAAGCTCTTTTTCTGTATTTTCAGTGTTTGTTAATAAATAAAGGGCCGGATTCACGATGGCTTGCACGGAGTATAAGAGTAGAGTAAGACTCCATGCAGCCATCATGTCCGACAAGTGATCCAGAAACAGCCTGTAGGGGCGTGTAAGAGAGCTCCTAAAATGGCTCTTACATGGACAGGGCTGGGACATGCAAATCATCTCAATTGCAGGCGAAAGGCATGCAAATGAGGTAGATTTGTGATTCAGGAAACCCGAATCTGTCCGAGTAAGAGCAGTGTTATTTGTAGAAATGTACTCAGTAAACAACTGAGTACCATTCTGCAAATAGCAAAACGGAGCCGTGACAGCTCCAAATAAAGGTTGCATTCAGTGCAGGAAGCATGCCAAAGGCCAAATATACTGCCATTGGAAATGTTCCCTGTTGCAAAATTAAAATAAAAATAATTTGTTTTCGCCGATTTCCGATGTTTAAGCATAGAGCAGCGCCGCGCAAATGGGCTGCACTCTAAAAACCAGAATACTACAAATAAAACCCCACAAATGTGGATTTTATTGAAAGTGGTAATGTACAACGCAAGGGAATGGCAGGCTGAAGACAAGATGGCCACCGAGTAGAGGCTGCTAAGGGGGGAAACTCAGTCTAAGACATGTAACCAAGCATTAGTAGGCAATCCTATGTAAATGAGTGTTAGGATAGAGAATTTCTAGTTTACATAGCAAATGAGCATAGTCAGTGGAGTGTAGGAGTAGGATATGGGGAGTAACAGAGTAGAAGATAGGTGACATCATGAGGGGGTATGTATGAAAGAAGTGAAGCTCATTGGAGCAGAGTGGCATGTGTCCACTGTCATTTAGACATCATGGAAAGAGATGTGTCAACAGGTAGGCTAGGGAAAGCCAAGAAATGGAAGGTGTATACCATGGATAACACCAAAGTTTCTCACTGAGCGGGCATGTGCACGTGTGCATGCCTGTAAACTTGAGCAAGACAGAGTACACACGTGTAAGCATGAGTGCGCACGTTTAAGCCGGAGTAAGCATGTAGAAGGCTGTTTAAAGAGTTGTAAGTGCTTTTGCGCTGGTGTGCGTGCAGTTTAACCCGAATAAGCAAGTTTTAGTCCGTGTAAGCATGTGTGCGTGCATGTTAGCTGTTGTGCGCGTGTTTGCGCTTGTGTGCGCGGCGCTCCCCCCTGAGGAAACAGAAAGGAAAAAGGAAGCACAACAAATAGTAGGAAGCTACCAGGGAGTACTAACAGAGCTAGCAGGTGAAAACAATCAGAATTGGGCAATTACACAGGCAGTACACTAGCCCAGCCCAGCCTAGCACTTAAAACTCTGCCAACAACAGTCCATTATGTTTCTCACAACAGACACTGCAGTAAGCTAATAGAAGTGAAAACTGAAAAAGCTTTACTGAGACAAAGAAATGTTAGGGGCTGCCATTGCTGTTATAAGGCGACATATGCAACATGCTGAGGGTGGTGACAATGGAAATACTGCTGGACAACCCACAGTGAGGAGACGGAGAAGAGTGTACAGGCCCAGGGTAACCTACCAGGGGCTACATGAGCTGGAGATAGTGGAGCGCTATAGAGTGGACAGAGACCTCCTGAAGCAAATTGTTGAGCTGTGCAGGCCACACCTCACAAACAGAACCAACAGAGAGGAACCCATCCCAGTGGAAACCAAGGTATGTGTTGGCCTAAGAATATTAGCAACAGGTACCTTCCAGAGACCAATTGATGATATGATCGGGATATCACAGGCAGCAGCATCCAGGGTACTACACCAGTTCCTGGATGTCATGTCAGCACATGTCAGTGATCATGTATATTTCCCCAATTCCCATGAGGTATTGGCCTGCAATATATGTCTCTTCCAGCAAATAGCGGAATACCCTGAGGTAATGGGTGCAATAGACTGCACGCACATATGCATCAAAGCACCAGCTGGTGAGCAGGGTAGGGTCTACTTCAACCGCAAGGGCTTTCCCTCCATCAACTGCCAGGTCATGTGTGATGCCCAGGGCATAATACTGAATGTGTGTGCAGGCTTCCCTGGAAGCTACCATGATTCCCATATCTGGCATGTGACGCAGCTGTACCAGACATTTGCCAATGGGTACATCCCACATGGTCACCTAATGGGGGATGCTGGCTATGCACTGCAGCCATGGCTGATGACACCCATCAGAAACGCGCACACACCTGAACAGGAACACCATAATGAGGCACATGCACAAACACATAATGTAACAGAGCGTGTGTTTGGGCTGCTCAAGTCACTGTTCCGGTGCCTGGACACATCTGGTGGAGCCTTGCAGTACTCACCAACTACATGTACCCAAATTGTCATGGTATGTGCTATGCTACATAATATGATCCTGTGAAAACAGCTGCAGCAGGACCAGCATAAGCCTGGACCAAACAGCCCCCCACCATTGCCAAGGCCATCACAGGCAGAGCATGACTCGGAGGAGGAACAACCTGAGCCTGCCCCAGTAGGCAGAAGGAGGTGTGCCCAGTATGCTTTGGCCTTGCAAAGAGGCAATGCATAGCACATACACTGGCTCAGTAGGAACTCTGGAAATGATACCCCTCTCTGACTCGCACATAAAGTAAAAGGGATGCCTAAGTTGACACTACCTGCTTCCAAACATGTGCAGAGTGTGTAGTATGTGCATCCGACATAGGCACCCCTGCAGCACCACCTAAGGCATGAATACCATGTGTTAAGCAATATAAAGCAGTGCTAAATAGCAATTACCACCATGTAGTATATGCAAACAAAATCGCACACACCAACTAGCACAACTGTGGTCAATGTTCAGTAATATTGGGCAACGTCAAGCAATGCTGGTGAATATTGAGCAACGTCGGACAAGCCTGGTCTAAGTAGGGCATAGCTGAACAAAAGCCAACATGCTCATATTTGCTTAACAGGCCCTTAAGCAGTCTGGTCTGCTCAGTATGAAAATATAAAGCAGTAATGGGCCTCAAACCCAAAATACTGTGCACTATAGCCAAAGTACTGAACCATTAAACCATGACAGTATTGCAGTGGTCCACCTATATGATGGAAAGTTGATAAGTCTATGCAAAGTATTCCATGGAAACCCTGCAGGCACAGCATAATCCTTGTTGAGTTATGACACAAAGGTGAGTCCTGCAGTGAGAACAGAACCTGACTTCCAACACACACAGTATGAATGTTAATAACGGTCATGTTTGCACACATCAGCAAAGATAGTGGACCTCAGATAGCAACATACTGAAGGGTCACACTGGGCATGCTCACACAAATGAGACAAATGTCAGGCAACAGAACATGGAATGTCAGAACTGGGCATGCTCACACACTTAGGCCATGTCAGAGTACAGCAGCGGGCCACGCTTATCTGGCAGTTGCATGTGTTAACCCAGTAACCTGTCACTATACAGCAATCCACCCTGTGCACACAGTTATATGACAACAGACATATCTATAATATAGTGGAACCCCGTCATAATCAGATATGTTCTGCAGATACTGAAGTTCTTCATGGAAACAGGTAAAGCAAAGATGATAAAGACCTGCAAACAGTAAAAGCAATAAACATTGTGCATCTTGAACATTAGCATAGGTTCAGAGGTCGATACTAGGCTATCTGCCCTAGGGCATGTACAAGCCTAGCCAGAGTGTGTTTGGCATTTGCAACCCTGTCAGATTACTACACTGTGTGTGTGAATAGTAGGTCACACAATATAGCCCATGTACGTTTATGCTAGTGTGCCTCTGTCTAGCAAGGACACAGAAGATATCCCAGGGGTAAATATACAATCACCCATGCAGTCGTCAAGATGTCTCCAGTAGGTGGTCAGTGGGTGGCTCTGCCTATGTGAAACTGGGATTACATTCTGTAGTGAGTGGAGCCTCTGGGATAAGAATCTGTCCCTCCACAATGTCCTATTAACATCTGTGCTGAGGTATACGTCCCTGCAGTGTGTAGCTCCAAGGGAGTTGGATATCCTGAGGTGGAGCATGTCCAGTAATTCTGGTTTGGGTATAGCTGTAAACAACAGGCACACATCATATCTGAGTAGGTGGTAAGTGACTGAGTAGAGCTGGATTTACTGCATCTGAACTATGCAGGGCATCTGTGTGAGTCACTAGATCTGCTTGGTGAGGACCGTCCGTGAACAGTACAGTTGCTGCAGGTGTCAGGTAAGGTACACCCCAAAAGTGGCATTGTAACCAAGCATGGATGTGATGAGTATAGGGGCACAATGACCTCACTCGATCTAGATGTGAAACCATATGGGACAAGGTCACACACATAGAAGATGTGTCTAACCACAGTACGAACAAGTGATGTCCCCAAACCCCTAACAACTCCTAACGTATGTAATGGAGTACTACCTATGTGGTAATGTGTGGGCATGTTGTTACTCCCAAAGGAGATGACTATGCAACTAATGGCATTTAGCTTTAGGCCATGGCTCAGGCACCAGTCAACCATCTCTGTGAGACCCTGATTGAGTATGCATGTGGCAGCTGGAGAGTTGATCATGGCACCCAGTTTGCAGTCAAGTGCAAACATGTTCAACCATATTCCCCCTGTGATAGCCTGTACATAAGACAAATATATACTGAACAAGAGAGATCCCAGGACCAAGCTTTGTGGGATGCCATGTGTAACTGGTGTATAGTCAGACATGGCACCTGCAATCCTGACCATGTGGGTGCTATCCCTGATCTAGGTATCAATCCATTGTGTGAGATATGTGTCCAAATTGACGCTGGTAAGCCTGTGCATAATGGCCCAGTGGGTTATTGTGTTGAATGGTTTTGCAAGGTTCAGGTAAGCTGTGTGGATAGCTGTCCCTATGTCAATGGACCTGTTAGCCATTTAAAGAATATCTACAGGTTCAAGAGGCAAGATCTGCCCACAGCAATGCTGAAATGAGTAGGACACAGTGTCTGTAGGTTCCCGATGTCTATGTGTAGGAGTCCTATGACAATATGCTCCATAGCTTTGCCAAACAGGCTACACAGGCTTATAGGGCAATATTGTCTGTGGTCCGTTGTGGCACTAACTCTGTGGAGCGGGACCACAGTCGCAGTATGCCATTCCTTGGGTACATATCCTTTGGTAACTCCGATATTGAACAGTGATGTAATGTGAGGGTTGCGTTTGTCATGTTGCTCATGTATGATGCAGGCTGGGACACCATCTGGTCACACTGATACTGTGATGTACGCTGTGGCCAGGGCAGCACTCACCTGTTACCGTGTGATGTCAGGGAGGTTATACTCTGTTGGGATGGATAGTTGCTCCTTAGTGGGGATGGGTGGGAGACATCTGCACTGAACCTGTTTACCAGGATGTAGGCAATGGCAGTGGGTTCAGGGTAGGTTTAGTTAGTATGCAGTAACTCACAGCATATCAGTGAGTGTCCACCCAGGTTCCTGACATAACTGAAGAAGGCCGTGTGATAGTCCTATGTCTCAGGTGCAATTGTCTGGTAGAAGCGGCCCTTAGAAAAGTCCATGAGTGATTGTAGCTGTCTGCTAGTACAGATCACAGATATCTTCCCAGTCTAGGATTGTGCTCTATCATGTAGTAGCGTCCTCCTGATGTTGTACAGCTTATTAATGGATGGGGTCTACCAGACAGGTCCCCTGCCATTGTAGTAGTGGGTCTTGTTGTTATTTGGGATAGAACAATCCATGCAGTCCACTAGGTGTCCATAGAATGTGTATGTAAAGTATGCAGCAGTGTGAGCCATATATGCCACTGTCTCAGGATCTCTGAAGGATACCACCTTGCTTCGGTGAAGTGAGATGTTGGCTCATGAGAAGTTCACCAAGATTACCCAGGATGGGTGTGTGGAGGGTATATGTATGTCCTGTGAGATACATGTATGTTCTGACCTTACCAATGAGGGGTATATCACTGGCGTGGAACATAGAGTCCCTATGTTGGTGACGAACAGGTCCAATATGTATTCCCCCTTGTGGCTGTGCTGACTGGTTGTGCCAAAGCATATGAGTCCACAAATTGTAGTGACTGTTGGGTGAGGTTATCGGGGCTTGAGTAGTATCCCCAGTCAATATGTGTGTATATGAAGTCACACAATATAACGGTGTCTTTGGAGACCTTCATATTCTCCATAGTTCCCACAAAAGCCGAGTGTGGTTCCTGAGTTTGGGAGTGTGTTTTGTAGCAGGCAACAAACTGAAAGGCAGCATTGCATAATGGTAGTTGTATATGTATGGTCCATGATGCTTTGTGCAGTGCTACTAACCTGGAGGTGTGTGTATCTATGATGTATATGGATATTCCCCCTGTTGTGTTGTCTGTTCCAAGTCTTGTTGTCAGTCAGCATGGTATGAACCATAACCTGGTAGTGCTGGTGTGCATAAGCGAGCCTGAACCATGTGTCTGTCAGTGCACAGATATTGCTCTCCTCCATACTGAGTAGAGTCCCGAGTGGCCACAATATGAGGTTAACACAACTGTTGTTGAGCAGCATTACCCTTAGTTTCATTTAACCTGTAATGTCTATGGAGGTGGGTTTGTCTTCTGAGCCCTGCTTAAAAAAGGCACTCTGGTGGTAGCAAGAGCCTTAGCCAGCATACCAAAGTCCAAGGATGACAGGTGCAAGCTGTCCATAGTGAAGGTACGTGGCATGTTGAGCATGTCACCATACGCTGACAGACACTATATCCCCTATGAATTAAACACATTTGCTAGCCAACTGTTAAATGTGATATGTGTGTCTGTATACTGTGACATCATAATTGGTGGGTGTAAGATGCTAGACAAGGTCAGGGTCATACTGGCCTGGGCTACATGATCAGAGTGTACCTCCATATATCATGTCATGTGGTCCAGGGAGTAACGTCTGAGGTTACACACACCAGCATGGACAATGATGGTGCCAGTCTTGTACTTGCTGTGGAGTGACCTGACTGCCTGTGTTATGCGGCAGATCCTGGCACCCAACAGACAGCCCAAAGTGACTATTCCCTTGTCAGGGCTGGTGAGTGGTACGTCAGTGTGTCTGAACATAAGTGATGCCTATTTCAAGTGTATTAGGTGTGTTGTTTAGCCCGAAGGGCAGTGACTGTGTGGCACACTGATGTTGTGAACTTAGTGATATGTGGGTATTGTAGTGGGGTAGCAGGTGTGTATGTGTCTGCTTTGGAGGTCTCTGCTGCTTAGGTAGAGTACATTTACAGCATCAGAGTATGTCAATGTGTGCTAATGTGGTTTGAGTGCTGTTGCTAGAGGATATGTGGGACTGATATGTGGTGTGTGTGGTTACCTTCACCACCTGATAGACTGTGCCAGTCATGGGTCAAGAGAGTTCAGCTCCCTGTATGTCTATATAGGTGCATTTCACACATATATCTGAGTTTGTTGGGAGGAGGAGAGGGTTGTCTGTGTACATGAGGCAGATGTGACATTGTGTCAATATCACAATATCCACCAGCTGGACTGAAGAGTACACAAAACCGACCACTGGACATGCCAGGATATTATCATGACATACTCTGTAGCGTGATCACAAAGGATCAGTAGGGTGTTAAGTGTGTAAAAGAGTATAACAGGGATTAGTGCTCATGTCCGTTAGTGTTTTGTAAAGAGGAGCTGAGAAGGAGTCCAGACTGAATCATGACACCTCCTTCAGCTATGTCATAAATATCAATGTACACCCATATATGTCCTGAGTTAGGGCCAACTGTACCTAAGTGTCAATGCCGACATCATGACAGACAGGCCCATATGTACATACCCATCCCCCATTGACAATAGTCCACATCATCATACTAGGAGATATCACATGTAGAATGGATGAGCAGCTACCCCCACTGCCAAAAGCATGGCAGCAGGTGGAATACATTGATTCCCAATATGTGTCATACACAAACTACAGAACAAACAGATCATGCACCTGAACAGTCAGATGAGCTGCACCCCCTACACAGGATGTGGAACCATTCAATGTGTCACAGCTACATATGGCACTCCCCACAAGTGTTGGTGCACAACACACCATGGGAAGTCAAGTCCAGTACGCCTATGAGGTCTGATCTGCAAGGTCATGGAGTCCATCATGGTTGCAGTCATAAAAAGAGCTATTGGAAGCTGACACACACACAACCCTACCAACTGTGATATGTTCATGTGCGGATCATGGTTCCCAAACAGGCTAGACTGTTTGCAAGGCAGCCACCCAGGACATACATCAATGAACACATATACACATGTGTCACATAGACTTTGAATAGCCCTTTATCAACATACCTGACACATGTAGTAATCACAAAACCAAGAAGCTGTGCATAAATATGTGTTAACATATGACGGAATGTCAATGTGTCCACAGATAAAACTCACAAGTTAAGGATACTGAGGTCATGTTCAAGCTGTTGACACCTGCTGACCCACATGGACCATTCCTGGAATGGCATAAAACAAAGTGTACACACATCACCATGTCCAGTCTGATGATGTCACCATCCTATAAATACAGCAGGAGAAGGGAAACCAGCCAATAAAGCAAATAGTGCGCTGTGTTAATGCGTCTCTTTCCATTGTCATAACATAGTCAGGTAGGGGTTTGAATCCTGCAAAGTACGTGTGGAGTTTAATTTGAGAGGTGTTCCCCTTTTGAAGACTGGGAAAACACAATAAAAGAGGTACATTCCTCTTTGGAAAGTCTGATGATGTCACCATCCCACAAATACTGCAGGAGAAGGGAAACCAGTCTATAAAGCAAATGGTGTGCAATTGTCTTTGAAAGAATTTCCCTTTTTGGAGACTGTGAAAACACACTAAAAGAGGTACATTCCTCCTTGGAAAGTCTGATGATGTTGCCATCCTACAAATTCAGCAGGAGAAGAAAAACCAGCAAGTAAAGCAAATAGCGCATCATGTTAATGTGTCATTCTCTAGTATCATAACATAGTTACGCAGGGGGTTGAATCCTGCAAACAGTAAATGTGCATGTGGGTGGGGTTGTGTGTATGTATGCAATTATCTTTGAAAGGAGTGTCCTTTTTGGTGACTGTGAAAACACACTAAAAGAGGTACATTACTCTTTGGAAATTCTGATGATGTCACCATCCTACAAATACTGCAGGAGAAGAAAAACCAGTCAGTAAAGCAAATAGCACGCCGTGTTAGTGCATTTCTCTCTTGTATCATAACATAGGTAGGGGTTTGAATCCTGCAAATGCTGACTGTGTGTGTTTCACTGTTGGTCAACACTGTGTGGGTTTTGCTTTTACTATGGCATGACATAGTATGATGACAACAGTAAGTGCATTGCAGACATCAGGTATCTGCGTGGCAAATATATATGTGTACATGTCTCCTCAATGAGTACATAGGTGTGAAGCCTGCATACTACATGAATACATTTGTTTCCATTGACAGGTCGTGCCGCTGGTACTCAGATCGTAGGTCACATATGTATGTATATGACACGGCCGTCCACTATCGTGTTCTGTGGCAAAGGTCATCTGTGGCACACACACCCATGACAGTTACTTAAGAGTAGTGTGAGTGAGGGTATATGTCTGGGGTATATGTCAGACATGGTCATACACAACAAAGTCTGCCAAGAATGGACAGTCTTTATAGGTGTACGACTGCCTTGTGGATATGCATTCAGGCCTCTAATGTCTGTGATGCACCTTGGGACTCCACAATACCTATGGATATGTGGATACCAAGGGACACATGATATAACATGGGTCTGTATGTACACAATGGTAGCCGACATACATGTTGAGGGCTACCACCGGTGTGGTACTGATGAGATAGTATGTATAGTACATGAGGATGACTATGCCATAGTTGGATTACTGCTATACAGCATGTATCACACAACAAAACAGGTATCTGTCTGTATGATACCCTTGTGTAGGATATGCATCCCAACCAGGGAATGCATTGTAGGCCATTCCATGCATTCCCAGATTTGGATGGATACATCCCTAGTGTGTCTGCATGTATCTAAGGGGGCTATATGACACACAGGTGTGGTCACAGTAATGGGTGGTGGTCATCACCACTGGTTAGTGTTATAGTGTAGCACCGGAAGGATCCGATTGATACTGGGTTCCCTACTACTGTGTGTCATTTGTCAGGACATCATCCAATGATTGCTTATAGTCATGCTGTTGAGGTTGTGTATACTACCAGACCGCAAATCATTGACAGATATTAACAGTATCACCCACAGCATAGTGTCAACCCATGTCATACACACGTCTACCCATGTTAGTACATAACTGTAGTAGAATACATACTGGCCATTGAAAGATGCAATGGGATGTTAATAATGTGTACAACAGGGTATGCCACATGTCCCATGTGTCCACTATGCACATACATCCAGACAGTGCACACCTACCATGTTCACAGATGTACACTTGTTAATCTGTACTGCACACATCACACACATACTGTCCACTCGCTAACACATGCTGGCAACACATCACACATCAGCCAAGTGGCACATGGGTGGATAATACATACTCAGACCTAACAGTGGTGTAAACAATGCTACATTGACAATCAGAGCTTTGATGCATAATGTCTGCTCAGATATACCTACAAGGATGTAGTTAGACTTCCTTGTTGACAACTCGCTATTATTGCTACACTGCTATAGTGTCACCCTGTGCATCAGCACCATGTTAGCCTGTTCCTCCGTCGACAATGCAGATGACAGGAGGTGGCACAGGTATCATCATATGCACAGGGCATTTTGTTGTTTGCCAGAGCCTGACATTGACCCATTCAATCGACATGTCTGTGTGTGTGTGCACGCACGAGCGCGTGTGTGTGTGTGTGTGTGTGTGTGTGTGTGTGTGTGTGTGTGTGTGTGTGTGCGTGTGAGGGACAACAGTATAGCATGGGCCAATGTTGATGTAATGTGTGTGTGTATGTGTGAGCCCTAGTTGTTTGCTTAATGTGTGTGTGTCTGCATGCACACAGCTCCACCATGTGGCTGCCATATATGGTGGTTTGTGGGACAGCCACAGACAGTACCTGCTTGGCTGTACAGATCACTGTCTCCGGCCACAGACACAGTACCTGTGCCTGGCAGGGGTGCTACGGACGGTATTGGGTACCAACCCTGACTGGGTACTGTCATCAGAGGCAGAGGTATGATGACTGGACCCATGTCCCTGCTGGGACAGGCCAGAGCCATGTGCATGTGATCTACTGGAACGGACAATGGACAGGCCAGCCCCAGCAATGCAGGAGTGGCTGTGAGCTGTGGGCTGTCCGCGACCACTGCCAGCTGTTGCTGTTGCTGGCATGCGTCCGCGTAGTTGTCGCAACCGTCCCGCATGGTCCTGGCTCGAGGAAGACATGTTGTGGAGGGCATCTATTGTCTCCCTTCAACTTCTATCAATGACCTCTGTGTATGTCCGGATGGCGCCGGCAAGGTCACGGATGCTGTCATTGATAGCAGTGTTATGTGCTCTCTGCGCCCTAAGTCCCTGCCTGGTGTACCATTCCATACGTGCCTGAGCTTGCATTACAGCCCAGAACATAGTGGTCATTGTAAGACCTGTGACGGCATGCCTGCCAGGGGCAATAAGTCCAGTGCTGCTCCCCCAAGATCCCCTGGACATCTGCCTATGTGGTACCATTCCGGGTCTATGGCTATGGCTGCTGTGAAGGGATGCACGTGCCATGAGTACCACACACTCCTGGTGAATGTCAACTGTATGCTTTCCCTCCCCTATGGCCATTGGTGGTGAGGGATGTAATGGCAGTATGAGTGTGTGCATAGATGAGGTTGAACGCTGTGTACTGTTGATTGGTGAACCAACGACAGACCCTATCAAATATCCCTGTGCCAAAATACATCATCACCACTATCCGTGGCAGTGGCTTTAGGTCACCAGCTGCTTTCGCCAAGCCCTACCTCAGCACCTGTGAGAGGAAGACAGGAACCACACGTTACGGTCTACACATGCACATATGCGCACATGCACACATGCACACATGAACACATGCACACATGCACACATGAACACATGCACACATGCACACATGCACACATGAACGCATGCACACATGCACACATGTACACATGAACACATGCACACAGGCACACAGGCACATATGCACACTCCTCACTACAGCAAATACACACACACAACTGAAACCAAAATCATACTCAATACTGATTGAAGGTGGGTGACAGTATCACAAGGCAAACAGTCACGCACACGTGTCAGCATGCAGAATAAGTGTTGATCAAGTCCATGCAGTGTGAGTGTAGACAGCCATAGTTAATGACAGTGTACATGGCTGTGGTGAATGTGTGTACATATTCAGTGATTGCCTACACCCGGGAACACAATGTGTACAAGGACACAACATTTCTGTGCAAGTATTATAAGCTGTGCAATGTCCTGTGCGCCATCACACACAGGTATACATACCATGGTTGTGTGTGTTATCTGGGTGTCACATGGATTTCCATGTCTGATTGCAGTGTCTGTGTCTGTAGCAGATAATTGTGGACACAGGTGTAGCACATGCATGCTATGTACACACATGGAATGAGTGGTGCATGTATACGTGATGGGATACCAATCCTGGACATGGCCATTGTAACAGTATGGGGTGCAGTACCATTAGCCATCATCATCATGCATCATGTGGTCACTCAAGGCCACTAAAGTGTGCTAGACCACCGCCTAGCATGCTGTACCTGAACCACAGTGCTGTGGCTAAGTTCACAATTACACAGTCACGTTGCACAAGGGTGTGTGAGGTGCCCAATAGGGAGCATTGTCTAACAAGACTGTGTTATGTGTTGAGGAGTGTTGCACAGCCCCATGCTAGGCCCCTACCCCTCAGGTATAATATGTGTGGTGTGTGGATGACATGTGGGATACTGAAGTGTGACCTTGCAGCGGGTGTCTCGTTACACTATGTGTAGCATGTTGAGGTGTACTGCGTATGACAAACGTGTTATGTTGTGTACATGTGTGTCAGCTATGCCTATCCAATGTGCAGTACAGTGCTGCCACATTTGTTTCTGATGCTCTGTGCATTGCATGTGACTGAGGCAGCTACTGACATTACTGAGATGTTTCACATCTCACAGCAAACATACACAGCATGCATTATGCGTAGGTGTGTTATGTGTACATGGTCTACACCTCACCTATGACATGCACAGTTCAATACCAAGTTTAAAGTGTTAACACACTCACCAGCATGTAACGTCTGCCCTGCTGTCACACCAGAGGGACCTGCAAGAATATGACACAGTTTGTCAGTGGCCACAAATGTGCCATTGCTACTGTGAGTGTGCTAAACTACAGTAGAACAACAGGCATAGGTGTACAAATACTATTGAAATTATCAGTATTGCACACAATAGGCAGCACAACTGCTAAACACAGTACACATCTCACACATGCATAATCTAACAATACAAGTAACAGTAGTCTACAGCTAGGGCATGTTACCTGCACGCTCCATGTCACCATGCTGGGTGGCTCCGGCCTCCATGATGACACATGTGTGATGTCGTTGTTGCTGTAGGCCAGGAACCACCACACTTAGCAGCAGTTCCTCCACTCTGGTGAGGGGGGGATGTATGGCCACCCCACCACCTGTGGCAAGCTGTTGTCTGTGGATATCAAACGCACACCGCCGGACATGTCTAATTAAATCACTGCAGTGATGGCATACCTGCTCATATGTCCGGTTATGCATGCCTATGTCATTTATCCGATGAACAAGTTCTTGCCACAGTGCAGTATGCTCCTGCTGGTGCTGGCTGGCCCTTGAAAACAGCAGGGTATAGTGCTGAACCAGGCTGTGGTGGATTTCCTGTTTCTCTGCAGCTGTGTAGCAGGGGTTCCTGTGATGAGCCATAAGTCTGGAAGACAAGTAAACGATATGTGTGAGCAAGTCTTGTAGTACACTTAACATTATACAGTACATATATCAGTTAACTGCCATATATCATCTGTTCGTCTGTCAGAGGATACACACATTCAATACCACATATCAGTACTCAGCCCACAACTGGCTGACAGTGCCTGCCACACTCCATATGACACACCAGTATACACCAGTACTCAGCTTACTGTTTGGGATCCAATGCACAGCCTTGCCAGGGGGGTACATATCAAGCTAATGCATGCAGCAATATGTCATCCATTGCAATGAATGTGAAGTACAGTTACAATTAAACCAGTAACCCACCCTAGTCTTTGATGCCATACCCCTACCTAACATATGTGCACAGTTGTTAATATAGCTGGCATACTGCTGTAACAGAGTATACATGTTGCTAGGTACACACGCAAACCCTTCATCACACATGTGATTGCGGACATAGTACAGGCATCATTACACACACATCAGACATTCATACAACACACAAATGTATGCTAACACAGATGAGCATTTGCTATGTACCTTACAGTACTGTGTGCCCCTACTTACAGATACCTATGCCTGAGGAATGCAATCTGTGCAGACTACAGGAAACTCAAAAGACCGTGTTACCAGGGAATGTGAACATACACCAGACTGTGCTGTTTAGGCCTACAGCTTCAGGTGATACAACAGTTCCAATGTCGGCTGGATTCACCAGCAGTACCACTTACTGAGCATACATGTATTGCTTCAGCCTACGATGGGACACCACAGTCGTACACAAGGAACTACGTCACAACATATACCATCCTACTATGTCTGCATCCCAATAACTGACACATCTTTCTCTAGCCACACACTTAGGACACAAATGACCATGACAGAAACAACCTCACACTTAGCTACAACACCATCACAGACCTTGCACACATTCACTGTCACACTCATGCCACCTCACATAACAGGTATTGCACTGTGTACATGTCTGACTGCTATGGGTGTGGCATACCTCTGTATGTTTGGCAGAGGTAATGTCTGGGTGGCCGGTATACAATGCACTGTAGCTGTGGTTATATGAGTCAGACTGCATAGGGTATGTGTTTCAGGACAGTATTACCCTTTGTGAGGTATGTCTGTGGCCTTTCCACTTGCTGTAGTTGTCAGGTGAGGTACATACCACATGGGGCAATGTGATGAGTACAGGGGAACATTGACCTATATTTCCATACATGACACATCGTTTGTGATTACACGTACCACTTCGACAGATTACAAGATTAGTGTGCCACTGTGAATATCAAAGGGGAGGCTACTGTCCACCTGTGTCCCATCTTCCCTTCTGACACATTCGGTGTTAGTCAGGCAACCACCTATCTGGTAGTTAGTGGATAAAGTGTTTTGGAATGGGGTATGGCACTGCAGTATCAACACTGATGTTCAGTCCATGCCTTTGTCATCAGGCACCTGTTGCAATACGTCTGACCCTGTGTCTCCCTCTCTCACTATGTATATATATATATATATATATATATATATATATATATATATATGTATATATATATATATATATATATATATATATATATACATATATATATATATATATATATATATATATAAATATTTATATACATATATATTTATATATCACACTATATATACACATATATATATATATATATATATATATATATATATATATATACATATCTATATATATCCATAGATATCCATATATATCTGTATATATCTGTATATCTCTATATATATCTATATATGTATATATCTATATATATCTATATATGTATATATCGATATATCTACATATCTATATATATATATATATATATATATATATATATATATATATATATGCACACACATACTTGTAAACAGCCACTGCTGTACATATACATGCACATATATGCACATATACTGCCCAACTTTCATGGTGGGAATATCAATTAAGGAACAGTTGTGATACATACAATTATATAATAATATTGCACAGTGTTGTGCAGAATGCATTTCGCTGTCCTCTGGCCATATAGCCGTAGCAGACCTCACTGGCTGTAACTCAGTCCCACAGCATTTAACCACCACATGACATATACCTGCACTGCTTGCTGTTTTCAATGCCACACACTACAACCTACATAGATATGTGCACATAGCAACCTTCTAATACATATATATGTCCAGCCTTCACTAACAGTTGCAGTATGTCCCTTGCCCTATGCACATCTGCATATACATATACAGACTGCTACCACATAAGGAGTATTCACAGCATGTAGAGTACCCTTCAGACACATCATTCGGATGCCAGCAAATACATCTGTGTTACATACCTTACCTTTGTATTTCTCACCTCAGTCTGTTGTACCTGTTGATGTTCTTTTTTTTATTTGTTTAGGTTGGTGTCTTCCACTGCCTCTGTTTGTTTTATTTTTTTGTTTTGGTTGGTTAGTGTCTCCAACCACCTCTGTTTTTTTTTTGGGTTGGTCTCTCCAACTGTTTGTTTGTCCTTCTCTCTCTCTCACTCGCTCTCTCTCTCTCTCCAGTTGCTGCAATGATATTATAGCATGTGTGTACAGCAAGCATAGGCTGCTTTTGTAGGTATCTGCACATGTGCATGTGATGACCTCTGCGCCATTTGGTGCCCACCATTTAGTAATTGCATGCAGCCTACTGTGTGGTAATTGCGGTTCTCACTGTGATTTCAGGACACTGCTATAAAATGATATGTTAGGTAGGCATAGGCCTTTCAGTTTTGCAAGGTGGGGACCATGCTTGTTTGCTGTGGACACTGTTGTGTCAGTCAGAAGGTTGGTATATGTCTCATATCTGAAGCTGGGTTGTAGCCAGTGAAATGCATGTTGTACTGAAACCTGACTGTTGCTTCTTCCAGTACACTCTTCTCAGTGTGTAAGTTTACTCACGCCTCCTAATGCTAACACTGGATACATGGGAGTATGTACTTTCTTTTGGAATTAGGGAATTAACTGGCATACAACAGTTGTTATTGCAATGTATTCCTATGGCTTTCCTATTTACCCTTTACATTCAGTCCTTGTAATGCATGTTATATTTCTTTATTGCAATGTATTCTTATGGCTTTCCTATTTTCCTTTTACATTCAGTCCTTGTAATGCATGTCATAATTCTTTATTGCAATGTATTCCTAAGGCTTTCCTATTTTCCCTTTACATGCACTCCTTGTAATGCATGTTATATTTCTTTCAGCACCAACTTATTGTGTATCTGTTGTGGCTTAGTGGTACATCATGCAGACTGGTGAGTCCAAGATCCTGGGTTTGAGACCGATAAGGGAATTTTATTTTGCTGCTGAGCAATACAAGGGCCTTGTCATACAGAGTGACAAAGGCACTATTAAGCAGTTGTAAGCGAGTTGTGGTGGGTTTGTGTGATGCTTAGTGATGCTAAGCGACACTTAGAGATGCTAAGCAATGCTTAGCTTAGCTTATTGTATTTTAGCAATACTAAGCTAAGCTAAGCTTAGCTTATTTTATTTTAGCAATAGTAAGCTAAGCTTGGTGGAGCTTATCATATTTTAGCAATGCTAAGCTAGGTGCACACATGCTCACACTGGTGCAAACCCGCTGACTACTATTTACAAGTGGTCACACCCGCTAACCTCCGCACTCATGTCTTTGACAGAAAAGTAAATGGGGATATAGGACTGTGGTGATAAAGGGTGCTCAAAGAGGGAAAGACAGTAGGGAAACTAGCTTGGGATGTACACGATGGGTGTGGAGAAGGTCCATAGCTGCCCATTTCTTTACCAGCAACAGCTGTACATATGCAATACATTAGGTGGGATATTTGAAACCTTCCACCCCTGAGAATGTGGTGAGGACATTTAAGTATATTGTACTACCAATTATGAATATCAGGCACATGCGCTGTTTTTGAACTGCTATACTGTCATTAGTACATTACTCACATCAGAACAGTTTGTGGTTTGTGTTGGCATTAGCACAGTCTGCTCAGGATGACTGGACATATTTCTGTACTGTGTATGCCTACCTAAACCCTTGGTTGTGCCTGACTACACAGGTATATAGTACCTTTGTGTAGGGGTGCAGAACTGCAGTGTGCATTATTTATTATCGTGTGATGTTATCTTGCTGAACATGCAGAGTTGCTGTGTACCTGTAAGTCTATGAAGGCTTGTAGTCTGTCTGAGTAGCTCCCACCTGTGGACATAACCAGATGGTAGACAGAGGTCAGCCTAGTAATCTTTGACTGTGCACCACAGCAGTTTTTTCAGCACCAGAACAATGGCATTGTCACAGATGGTTGCTAGCAGTACATGGCTACATCTTTTGCTATTTCTGTGTTGTACTTCTACATAAGGGCATGCTTGTGGGATTCATTCTACAGCTATTTGCAGAGTGTGCAACAGCAGACAAGCTGATATGCCTGTGTGTTTCTGACTCTTTCAGGCCTCAGATACTCTCACGTATATATTTGAACAGCCTCAGGGAAAGGTACATATAACTGAGATACACCTGTGATATAGTTCTGACATTTTTCAGTTCAGACTTTGGGTGATTCAGACCATTTCTATTACTACACCTTTTCTGACGTGCAAGCGGTGTCTACTCTCACTTATTTACATTTGTTATTAAGTGAGATTCAACACCTTTCTGCCTACTGTTAGTACATTTCACAGGGAGTCCGAGGGGCACAGCTAACTTTTGTTTACTAATCAGGGTCATCACTGTAGTGCAGTCACTGTTGGGAGGTCTGGCCTGTGACCTATGCTAATATGCCAGTGTGTATCCTGCTCTGATACTGTGTGGGATTTGTAAGCTGCTACTGTAACCTTATTCCCTACTAGCATGGCTGAGTCTCTTTTCACAGTCATGTCATGCAATTCAACAACACCTGCTGGTTAAGGCCCACAGAACAAGATTTGTGTTATGCCATTCCTATTTTCCCTTTACATTCACTCATGGTAATTCATGATAAATTGCTTTCAGCACTACGTTATTGTGTATTTGCTGTGGTTTAGTGGTACTTCATGCAGACTGGTGAGTCCAAGGTCCCGGGTTTGAGACTGACAAGGGTAGTTTTATTTTGCTGCTGAGCAATACAAGGGCCTTGTCACACAGAGTGACTAAGGCACTTTTAAGCAGTTGTAAGCGGGTTGGCGTGGGTTTGCGCGATGCTTAGCAATGCTTAGCTAAGCACACACAAATTCACACTTGCACATCCCCACTAACTACTGCTTAAAAGTGCTTTCTCCCGCTAACCCCCGCGCTAATTTCTTTTAAAGAAAAGAAAATGGGGAGATAGGAAAGTGGTGAAAAAAGGGGGCACAGAGAGGGACAGACAGTAGGAAAACAAGCTCAGGATGTGCAGGAAGGTTGTAGGGAAGGCCCATAGCTGCCTATTTCTTTAACAGCAACAGCTGTGCATATGTTGAAAATTTGGAGTGAGTTTTGAGACCTTCCACCCCTGAGAGAGGGGTGAGGACAACATAGTTTGTTGCACTGCCAATCAGATTTATCGGTGTACATGTCCTATGGACATGTGTGCAAAATGGGAAGCTATGTATGTGGCGTAATTTTTTTTCGGGTACAGATTGCCCTTTTTTTTTTTTTTTTTTTTCAGGTGAGAGTGGTAAGTGAGGTAGGGGAAATAGGTATATTTGGGGAGGTAGGTTGGGGAGGTAAACAGAAAAGACAAACAAGACGAATACAGGGGCAGAATTTGACACATGGGGTGGGTGAACACAATTGACGTGGAAGGTTGTTTGGAAATCGCAAGCCCATGAGCCCACAGATGGTAACAGTGGAACTAAGATCCCCACCCATGGGCAGTCACCACTGCACCTTCACAGCCCCGGGGGTGGCTGTGCTAGGGGCTGAGTAGGATGGGCAGGCTCACCCGTGAGACACGCCACTCTCGCCTCAAGCTGGCATAGGGGATCAGCGACTGAACGCTGGATCTCCCTATGCACCACAGCCCAGACCTTTCAAAGGGTGACTGGTGGCCCTTCTCCACCCACGCTTGCACGGGGGGGACGAGCCCCATCCCCTGCAGTGCTTCCACCCGAAGGTGGCACAGGACCAATGGAGGAGGGGAGTCCGGGCTGGGCACCAGAGCCACTGGTGCCAGGTGCACTTGCCAACTGAGGAGGGACAGGTGGGTCCACTGGGACCGGCTTTCCCATACGTTCTGTGATTCGGTGTGTTTCATTACAACATAAACAACAGCATTCCAGATTAGTTGCAACAGCATGCAGTAATATTCCCATTAACCCAGCACACCACAGTTCCAACAGTTGAACAGCAAACATAACACATGCATATATTGAACAACAGTGGTTATTCCAACCGCATGCAGGGATGATTGGTAGCAACAGGCCACCATGAATGTGGTGTTTGAACAGGGCACATGCATCAACATGAGTGCAAATATTTATGGAACAATAGGACATATATCCCGACAAATATTTAAGATTACACATACCCAATGATGTTTGGAATTGCATGGTTGATGCACAAACAGTAGGGTGTAGAAAAAAACCTCCATTAACATCTTATAAACACTTTTACTCTACACTACATTCCTAGTGACTGCAGGTGTATATTCCCTACATGTATTATTACACTTGCCACCATGCATTAGGTTGTGTAATGAGTTTGGCTAGTTCAATTTATACTTGACCTATGTCTCACATACTAACTGTCCAGGATGCAGATGTTACTGCTACATATGTCATGGTTGCATTTATATTTCTTTATCTACATATCTGGATATTTTCACATGACATTTTCACTTCTAATTGTACAGAACCCTGCATTTATTGAAGCACACTTACATTTCTGGGGAACATATTCGCATGCTACTCATGTGCCAGATTTACTTATGCATGCCAGCCAGTAACTGACTGTTAAGGACTGTATATTTACTTCACAGCTACTAGCACTTCCATCACCCACTTTAGATGGGACTGCAGAACTCTGGGTTGCCAGCACTTTCTAACACATTACGATTTGTATAATGCAAGGGTACAACAACATTTCATACTAAGTGAAACAGACACACTCTGGGTTTTAGACCTTTATTAATGACATTACACACTTTTCCACAGGCTCACTCCTTCATTTGTGTTAACTGTATATATGGCAGACATGTTCACGACATATTATACCTTTATTAATAGGTTAGCACACTCTTTTTTCAGGATCACTCACATATTCTTTTATATGACAGTGTCTGCAGAGATATTATTCCAGACATTTGTTACCTTTATTAATGGGTTACTACACTCTTTTTCTTCCTTTCTAACATTTTTATCTGACAGTACATGCAGAGGACTTATTTAGTGCATTTTATGGCTGTATTATTGGACTACAACACTTTCTTTCTTGCTCTCTCCCATATTTTATATAACAATACATGCAGAATAATCACTAACCTGCCTGGTGGCACAGCCTTAGCAGCCTATCTTCATAGGCTTGCTGATTCGTAACACGGTCACCTGTAGCTGTAAAGTAAATTAAGGGATATTGAGTCATTCCTATCCATTATACATACTCCATTTTAAATCCTTACATACTGCATTCCATGCCTACATACTCAGTTGTGGGGCATCCCACATCCCACGGGCCTCCTGTATCCACTGGTTCAGGTGGTCCTCCTTTCATCTCTTCAGGTCCGCATGGTGGTAATGGACCTGCTCACCAGTCCGGGGAACGCCTGTGGCACTGGTGAGGTCACAAGCTAACTGGTTCCAAGCCACTGCCTTGTACTCCGTCCCTTGGAACTGGCCCTGCAGGAGTCTTGCATCGTGATGGTGGACTAGGAGCCAAACTATGTATTTGGACTCCTCGGTTCCCCTTATCTGCGCTAGGAAGCACACTCCCTCTCCAACACCAGATATTCTGACAGCAGATGTGAGCTACAATCAGTTATGGTGTGTATTCCCACCTGTGGGGATTAAATATGCCGCATTTCCCGCACTTTTTTGTGATTGGCCGCTTTGTAAAATTCTCGGCTGACTGCAGACCTGCTTAGTAATGGTTAAACTACCATTCCTAAGTTTAGGTATGTTAATAGTGGCTGCTTCCTCTATGTTGTCATGGCTTAGTGGTTCTGTACTTTGATTATGATGCAAAAGGTCCTGGGTTCAAACTTTGTCATTCTTTTATTTTAATACTGTCTAGACAGGCTAGGGGGTGTGGCTGCATTTAAGCAACTTAGCTCTATGTTGCTCCCCGGTGCCCTACGTTGCCCTGGTTGGCGCGGCGCGCACGTCCGAGCAAACACATTGCACTGGGTGAAGCGTTTTTAAATGTTGGGCAACTCTATTGCGCTGGGTAAAGCGCTATTACACTATGGGCAACTCTGTTTAGCTGGGTGAAGCGCTATTAAACTATGGGCAACTCTGTTCAGCTGGATGAAGCGCTGTTAAACTATGGGAATCTCTGTTTAGCTGGATAAAGCGCTATTAAACTATGGTCACCTCTGTTTAGATGGGTATAGCACTATTAAACTATGGGCACCTGTGTTTAGCTGTGTAAAATGTTGCTTAACAGCAGGCTATTATATATCTGGGTCTTTTAAAAATATATATTTTGTTCGCTGATACATTGGCCATGTCACTGCTTTTAATAAAATTTTAATCATATTTGTCTGGTATTATTTCAAATACTAATTTAAAACATAAATAAGAAGGGGAGTAGTGGGAATCGAACCGTGAATGCCTTTTCTTTGTGCATATGCTCTACCATTACGCTATTGCTATTTAGATTAATTTGCATAAGTAGTTCTTATATGCTCTTCAATGTCACAATTGCTAACTGTGGTTAAGCAATGAGCACACCCACGCAAACAAGCACAAATATGGGGAGCTATATCATGGATTTAAAAAAAGTAATTTAATTTTTTAAATTTTATAACTCTGATGGGGGTTTACAGTGTCAGGGAGTGTGGTGTTGGGTGCAAGTACATTTGAGCGGACTCGCTCTTGTCTGTTGACATTATGCTTTTTAAAACCTTGCAGGGGCGTGGACTTTTAGACTGCTTGGCAGTTGGACACACCTCCTGCTCTCCTACTCAGTCTGTGTAAGAGTTACGGATGAGTCAGCGTGCCCTCATGAATATTCATGGCACGCTGATGACATACCATTCAACTGCAGCCTCCGAGTAAGACATATTAAGTCTTACATGTAGGTTTCGTGAATCCGGCCCTAAATCTTCCCTTGGAATCAAACAGTGTGCTTTTACTTTTGTTATAGGTTTAGGTAAGAGTTTTGAGATTTTAAAGGCATAGTAACCTGTAGCTAACCATGATATGGTGAGGAACAATATCATGCCCAGCCACAAGATATAGTGAGGAACCTTACATGCACTTGGATGAACTCCATGGTATCATCCTATTTAACTAACCTGGAGGTATGTTTGTTAATAACGTATATTGAGACACCTCTACCTTTCGCTCCAGTCTGTACAGTTGTTGGTTTAAATATACGGAAGGCACTGTGGCCTTTAACTTCAGAGTACTTTCTTTGACTTTAAAACAAGTCTTGGTCATGGCACAGATGTCTACATTCTCCAGAGTGAGAATGGCTTGAAGGGTGTGGAATTATTTGTTTAGGTTTTGAGCATTAAACTGTAATACATTAAAGTGGCTTGCAGACTATTTCACTATGTTAGTAGTTCTGACTTTTTGGCATTGCCTAAAAAAGTTCTAAGGGGGTGGATAAAGTTTTAGCCAATATCTGAAAGCTAAGGGGGGAGAGGTGAAACCCATTCTTGTCAAAGCAATGTGGTCTTTATACCATGCTGTGCCATGCTGACAGATATTGTATCCCCCTTGAGTAAAACCAGAAACAAAGCCAATTATTAAAATCAATCATTTTACATTCATACTATGGCAGCATCCTTGGTGATGGTAGAATGATGCTCAATGCAAGGCTCATAGTGACCTGTGACACATAATCTGTAAGCTCCATTACTTCTCATTTCATATAGTCTAGTGAAGTATGCCTCAGGTCATTTACACTAACATGGACTACGATAGTATTATATTGGTACATAGGCATTCAATAACTTGAGTTTGTGCATGATATTGCACATACTCACTCCAACAAAACAAAAAGGTGAGTCCAACGAAACACAGAAGCCAAAGTAGAATCCAAAAGTAGCTTTACTGCAAACTTGTTAGCACTTTCGTGTAGTAATATACAAACACTTCTTCAGACAAGTTATTGCATTTTTCCAGGGTATAAGTATACACCACTATTAACACAATTATTTAATCTAGTTAAATAAATCAATTAAATCAATTATTCAATTACTTACTTTCAGCCCTAATTTAAGACCAATACCATATTTTTATACAATTTTAAAAAACAAGTACTATAATAAAATGAAAAGCCTAAATTAATTTTAATTCATTAATTCTTAAATGTGTGCTTTTTAGCACTATGAATTATGCCTACATTTTCAAACCACTGCGAGTTCCAAACATTTTTATTAATTTATGTTTATATTCATATATGTTTACCCAAACAACGTAAACCACTTATTAAAAATTATTATTTATTAAAAATTAATTATTTACTAAAAATGTATTACCTTACAAGGGCCCTTTGCTTTAATAAACATTTAATTGAACATGTTTCATTAATCCCGGGGTGGGTGTACGCATTTGTTTTTAGTTGCCACAGCAACTCACATTCTTCTAGTTTTAAATGCCATGGTCCACCCCTGGGATTCATTCTTATTTTCTGCACTACATTAAACAAAAAACTATGATTACTATTTTCTGAGATGTGTTTTTCTAGGGCATTAGACATTATTCCCCTAGAAATTGCGTATGTGTGTTCGTAAATACGTTGTTTCAAATGTCTTTCGGTTTTTCCGAAATAGAATGCAGAACAAACTGTACATGTGGCAAGATATACCACCCCTTGGCTAAGACAGTTACATTTCTCATTAATATAATATTTCACACCTCTAACAGAAAAAGTAGATCCAGTTTTTATATATTTACAATAACCACAATGACCACACTTGAACATACCTTTGTTAACTTTGTATGTTCTAAGGGGAACTTCGAACATTGTTTTCAAGGATGGTGCTTTTCGAAAAATCACTATAGGTTTCTGTCCTATGTTAATGTTAGGACTTAATCCTTGTGTTAACAATTCCCAGTTGTTATTTAAAATGCGTCTAGATTCTGCACTTAACTCATTAAACTGTGTTGAAAAACTAATATTAAAGTTCATCTGTTCTTCTTGAATGTTTTTAGAAATATCTACAACAGCAGTTTCTACTGTGCTTTCTAATATGCTATTGTTATCATATGTTTTTAAAATAGGTCCTAACGACCCCATGCATCTCTTTCTTGTAACTTCACGAATAACTGAGTTTACCAGTTTTCGAGGATACCCTCTATTCAAAAACATAGTAGCCAAAAAATCACATTCTTCTACAAAAGAACTTTCTTCAGAACACATTCTAGACGCACGTACCACTTGGCTCTTAACTACCCCTTTCTTCTGAAAGAAGGGGTGAGAGCTAGTAAAATGTAAGAATGAATTACTATAGTGAGGTTTTCTGTAAATGGTAGTAATAAATTTCATCTTTTCCATGTCTTTTTTAATATTAATGTCTAAAAAATTAATTGATAATTCATCAAAGTAAGTAAACTGTAAAAATGGAACAAAAGAATTAATCTCTTCAATTAATCTAATAGCATTACTTTTATTTGTTTTTAAGACCATTAGTATGTCGTCTTGGTATCGTGTATACCAGACGACTAAATCCTTGAATGTTTTTTGTGGGAATAAATAGGTGTGTTCCCAAAAGGCCATAACTGAGTTCGCAAATGCCCCCCCACACAGGGGGAACCCATTGCCACACCTGTTAACTGGAGGTACAACTCATTTTTAAACATAAAGAAATTATTTTTCATTACCAATTCCAGTAAGCATATAATTAAGTCGATGTCAGCACCTGGAAGGTGCTTGTTTAATAGAAAGTCCCTAACCCATTCTGCACCTACTTCTTGCGGGATCGCTGTATATAGGTCCTTGACATCTGCTGTCAAGAACACTAAATCAGCGTCAAATGGAATACTATTTAAATTTTCAAGAACAAACCAAGAGTCCTTGCAAATTTGTAATTCGGTTTTAAGGACCTCTTTTAGTTTGTTATCCACCCACTTAGCGCAAGAATAGGTTATAGACTGGTGTCCATCAATTATGGGCCTAAATTGGGGGTTTTGAATGTTCTTGTGTAGTTTAGGTACCCCGAAGATGACAGGAATCATAGGGGCTGGCATAGTTAAGTACTGAAATAACTCAGTGCTAATACTGCCTTCGATAAATAAATCGCTTAAGGAATCTTTTATTTTCTGATAAGACTGGTTGAATTCGTTCCTTGAGACTTGTATATAGTTATCAGTTGATAACATTCCTTTTATCAGTGCCTCATAGTCATCCTCGTACATCAGTACCCCCCCCCCACCTTTATCGGGCTTCATTACCCGTATGTTATGTGCCCTTACTAAATCAATCAAATTATACATCTCTACATTAGAATGTTTATGTTGAAAAAACTCTTTATTTAGGGCCCTTAGATGGATTTCAGTTACTCTTTCAAATACAAGTAAATTGTTATCTAGTGGTGGGTTGTATGTGCTTGCAACTCGTTCTGTGTTGAGCACGTTATTATTACCACCTAACAAAATTTTTAAATTAAGCTTGCATGTATAAAGTTTAAAGTCACAGAGAACTTTAGCCAAGTCTGGTTTTTGGGGAAGTGAAAAATTAAAACCTTTTGCCAGTAACTCTACGAGTTCACAGGGAATTTCAAATAATGTATAATTATATACTCTAAAGTCATTACTGTCGCTTAGGATGATAACAGGAAATCTTGAACCCCCTGTTACCTCTTGCGACGGTTGAATGTCTTCCTGTTGTTGTTCTGGGTCTTCTTCGACCAGTTCGCATTCTTCCGCCTGTTGTTGGAAGCCACTTGCTGAAAATCCTGGTTATTATATTCCACATCGCCGTTATTGCTTTGATGCTGTCTTTGTTGATTTTGATTTTGAATGCGTTCACTTCGCCTATTCTGGTTGACCTCAGGAACATTGGAAGGCAATACCTCATTAGTTGACTCGGCATTACTTGCTATGTTAGTGCGTGTATTTTCATTGGCTGTTTCAGTATCATTCATTAAAGGGGAATAAAAATCGTTACGGACCCTGTTGGAAGGCGGGTCTGGGTACCCATTACCATTAGCGTACGCTGTCATATCCCTGTTTATCTTCCGCTTCTTAGTTTCACTAATTTTGTTAAGAAGTGAATCGATACTAGTGAAAATCCTTCCATAATCATATTGATACCGATTGTAGTCCGGGTTTGCTTTAATTTCCTGTTCTAGGGTCTCTAAACATTGCCCAAGCACTGACATCTGCTCAGTATATTCTTTTATTAACAAGTCAAGAAAATTGAGCCCTTGTTGATTAAAAAATGCAATAAGAATTTTGTGGAAGTCTGAATGTTTTGTAACTCCCGAAGGGTACTTCCACTGCCTGAGTCCCTTTGGGACAATTTTTAAGTCAATCCATTCTTTAAAATATAAAATTTCTAATTGCAGTTTTTTGTATTTTGACAAACTACTGTCAAATAATTTTAAAGATAAGACAATGTCATTATGGGTTTCTTGCTGATTTTCCTGGACATTGCTAGTTCTATTGTTTTGTATGTTAAATACGTTGGTTGGGGTATTCATAAAGTCATGAAGAACTGGCGGTGCAAAGTTAGATACATGCCCCGCATTTTGGTTGTTAACAACTACAGTCGTTGGTGGTGATAGTAATGTTCCCGTATTAATCACTGGATTGATTTGCCTTACTTGTTGTGCTGGCGGGATAGTGCCTGTAAGCTGCTGGGCGCTTCTAACTTCTGGTGCACTAGGTTCTCCGTGTTCTACTACCAAACCATTCGGTACTGGGTTAAAACTTACTCCTGGTCTAGGTTTAACCACCGGGGTGCTTCCACTGCAACAGTTGTTAACTTGCTTCGCCAGATTATCGACTCGCTGGGTTAGTTGTTGAATAAGGGCAGTCAGGTTGCCAATCAGATCTACATCACGGCTTGTAACTCCACTTCCATCAGGGTTAGGAGAGTATAAAGACTGCGATTGTTGGGACTCACTGCTTTCAGCCATAAAAACAAAAATTAACTTAGAAAGTTAAATAAACCAACAAAACAAAAAGGTGAGTCCAACGAAACACAGAAGCCAAAGTAGAATCCAAAAGTAGCTTTACTGCAAACTTGTTAGCGCTTTCGTGTAGTAATATACAAACACTTCTTCAGACAAGTTATTGCATTTACATCCAGGGTATAAGTATACACCACTATTAACACAATTATTTAATCAAGTTAAATAAATCAATTAAATCAATTATTCAATTACTTACTTTCAGCCCTAATTTAAGACCAATACCATATTTTTAATACAATTTTAAAAAACAAGTACTATAATAAAATGAAAAGCCTAAATTAATTTTAATTCATTAATTCTTAAATGTGTGCTTTTTAGCACTATGAATTATGCCTACATTTTCAAACCACTGCGAGTTCCAAACATTTTTATTAATTTATGTTTATATTCATATATGTTTACCCAACCATTGTAAACCACTTATTAAAAATTATTATTTATTAAAAATTAATTATTTACTAAAAATTTATTACCTTACAAGGGCCCTTTGCTTTAATAAACATTTAATTGAACATGTTTCATACTCACTCCAGATAGGCAACTAACCATTATCATCTTCTTGTCTAAGCTGATGAGTGAGGCATCTGTGTGTTTGAGTAAATTGAAGTTGGTCAACTCTACATCAGGTCGGCATATGCTATCTCTGTGCTTATGTAAATATCTTATTCAATCATATGTTATTATCTGCTATATTTTTATAAGTGAATGTGTAAACCACAATGCTCATGTAAATGTCTTATGTATAGTATGTTAGAATTGTTCTGGGGCTTTTCTCCACAGGTCTCCACTGAAAACGGACAGCTCTTTCCAGTCAGACCTCCCCAGAAAACAAATGTAGAATCATCATCATCATCTTCTTTCGGCTGTTCCCTTTAGGGGTCGCCACAGCGATCATCTGTTTTCATTTCTTCCTGTCCTCTGCATCTTGCTCTGTCACACCAACCACCTGCATGTCCTCTCTCACCGCATCCATAAACTTTATCTTAGGTCTTCCTCTTTTTCTGTTACCTGGTAGCTTCATCCTTAGCATCTTTTTCCCAATATACTCAGCATCCCTCCTAAGCACATGTCCAAACCAATGTATTCTTGCCTCTCTGGCTGTGTCTCCAATCCTTCCAACCTGGGATGACCCTCTAATATGCTTATTCCTAATCCTGTCCACCCTCGTCACACCCAGTGCAGTGTGTGTGTGTGTGTGTGTGTGTGTGTGTGTGTGTGTGTGTGTGTGTGTGTGTGTGTGTGTATGTGTATATGTATTGCACTGATTTATTTCTACTTAGCCATCGAGATATGCAATTACCTGTGGAGGATGTGGGTATGCAGCATACTATGATGGACAGTTGTGGACAGCAAGCAACTTTTTTATGCCAATAACATATAACTGGAAACATATACATATGTTTAAACATATGCATCAGTGTCAACAAAAGGTGCCCACAACAAACATTACAGTGGAAGTACTGTCCTTTACATACTGGAGATTCCTAATGAAGTCTCACAAATGTAGGCAGTTTCATAATGCAGGTAGTGTCTTCCTTGCAGGTCTTCATCTTCAAGAAACATTTGGCAGAAGCCGTGTTGTCATGTCCATATTAAATACAGACATAAAAATGATGAAACACAACCAATGTGATATAACATAAGTGGATATGCATTGGTATCAAGCAGCTATTTTATTCCCTGAAAAAGGTAATCTCATATAGTTGAATATTGTAGAATACTACTGACTTTTATCACATATCAACTGACATGTTTTGCTCTTCAGCACCATACATCACTGATAGACCTCATTATTATGCAATGTTTCAGAGTTTTGGGGAATGACAGCATGCATGCAACATCTGCTAACCCTTGCTGAGTCCAAAAGTATGTGTCAAAATGCAGAATTCTTGGAGAAGAAGCTAGCATTGCTGATGTAGAGGGATGATGCTGTTACTACGACCTAGGCAGTCTGATTTTAATTAGTGGCCTAAGTGAAAATTGATGAGGCTATGTCTGCTCATTCCTGTTCAGAAGAAGCGTAGAGATGACATCCTGTTGTGAAACAGGTCATTCTTTTACCCACGGTAAAGTGCACAGCCATGAAAAAGGGCCTGAATAGGTGAATATGCACGTTATGAGGAGGTGTCCTAAATTTAAGATTGGGAATAGATGCACTTTAAGAGCTGCTCATGACTAACAGTTTATAATGGTATTCTGAGTGATGCAAACACAATTGGGGGTTGGGCCTCCTATTACTGAGTCAAGCCATCCTTAATGATCAGAAATATTGTCACCTAGTCTCATTCTTTTCCCACACCCTGCCTTCACCAGTCCATACTAGCTGGTACTCTTGGTTTGAGATGTTAAATATTTTGTTTTTTCTTTGTAATTGTGGTGTCATGTAAAGGAAGGCTCAGGAGAACCACATGTCCTCAGATGTCATCAAAACCAGCATAACCACCACAGATATCCAAAAAGAAAAAAGTCCTGCAAATTAACATGTGTATTATGCAGGACATATTACCAGAGTGAGATAGGAGCAGAGCTATAGAAATGTCTAGTCGTGTAGGTATGCCTTGAATATTGCAGTTAAGAGTACAGAGCAGTATGATCATTCCTAGAGATACACACAGCTGACACCTAGTAATGTATGGATGTAATCCAGGGCCGTGTTACAAGTCTCTTTGTTTGCCCAACCTTACTTAGATAGAAGGAAGTTTCTCTGTTCACCTGTGAGAGAGGGGAGCTTTGAGCAGCCTATCTGTCTCTGGAGGAGTGGTTTCAGCCACAAAATTAGTAGTTTATTGGGCATTTTGGGCTAATTTCTATCTCTTTCATTTCCCTGCTATAAAAAACGCATTTGCCCGGTTTTGCGTGCCGGGTAGCACCTGTTAGATTGGGTATAAAAATTGTTGGTTCCACAAAGTCTCCTCTTCAATTTTTCCCTTGGAACTAGACAAACTTTCAACTTAAGCACTCAAATCATTCATTTCTCAGCCTGGCACTTTCTCAAAACTCATAGCAAGCACTTATAAACCCTAGCACTAGACCCCCTATACTGTACAGAAGGACAAGGCTCTCTATTCGACCTTACCAGCCAATCAGTAAAACAGTTCACTGCACCTATCCAGGCATGTCCAAAGGGCAGTTTTAGGTATACTCTCCAGTCCAACTGGTGAATCTGGGAATTTTGAGGCAATGTTACCACTGCCTCATGTACACAGACAACCCTCTCCTCCTACCACCAAACACTAATACATGTGAGATATGCAATTATACAGCCAAACTGGAGGTTAATCTCTCTCAACCTAAGACTGGATCAGACAGTCAAGAGTAGAAGGGAAATACTTGCATCACACCACCAGTCTCACATAGAACCATTAAACCAGCACCGGCAAAAAACACACATAAATAAAGGAAAACATACTTGGAGGTTCTAAATAAAAATCTGCAAAAGCAACAGAGACCTCCAAAGCAGACATCCAAGCAACCTCCACCCCACCTAATACAAACCATGAAACACATACTTCACAAAACCAGTGTGCCACGCAGTCACAGCCCTTAAGGTAAAATAACATACCCAACACACTAGTAATAGGTGACTCTAGAATCAGGCACACTGATGTCCCACTAGGCTGAACAAGGAAAAGGTTACTGTTAGCTGCCTGTTGGGTGCCAGGAACCGCCACATAACACAAGCACTCAGGTCACTCCAGAACAAGTACAAATATGACTCTGTCATTGTCCATGTTGGTGTGAATGACCTGAGTGGTACCTCCCTAGACTACATGAAAAGAGACATGGAAGAGCTCTCTGATCATGTAGCCCAGGCCGGTATGACCCTGACCCTGAGTAGCATTCTGCCCTCACCAAGAATGATACCACGGTATAAAGAAAAAAATATCAATTTTAACAATTGGCTAAGTTTCTGGTCATTCAAAGGGGATCCAGTGTCTGTCTGCCTGGGATGACATGCTCAACAAGCCACGCTGCTTCACTAGAGATGACTTGCACCTGTCACCCTTAGGCTTTTGCCTTTTTTAGGCAAGGCTCAAAAGACAAACCCACCACTGTAAATAGCACAAGTAACAAAAAACTGAGGGCAATGCCACTCAATGCCAGAAGTCTAAACCTCAAAATGCACGCACTTGATGCACTCCTCAGTATGGAGAAAAAATTGATATATGTGCAGTAATAGAAACCTGGTTTAAGGCTCCAGAGAGCACCCCAGCACTACCAGGCTACAACTCATACCATACATTTTGGCCACAGAAGCTGGACCAAAATACAAAAGGCGGGGGTGTATCCATATTCATCAAGGATACCCACACCTCCAGGTTAATGACACAGCACAATGCTTCAGAGATCATCCACAAGCAACTAACAATGGACAAAACTGCAATTAAAATTGTAGCTTGCTACAGATCACCCACCATGTCTCAAGACACCCATTCTGCATTTCTGGAAACACTGAGAAACATAAAGGTCCTACCAAACACCTTAATATTGGGTGATTTCAATTACCCAAACATTAACTGGGAGAAATACTCAAGTACTAACTCCCTTGCCCAACATTTCCTAGAATTTATAAACTCAAATGCCCTGGATCGACTGGTCAACACTCCCACCAGAGGTGACAACATATTGGACCTGGTCATCACCAACATGGACGATGGGTGTTCCACACCAGAGGTCAACCCCTCGCTGGTTAGATCTGACCATAAACAAATCACTCTGGATATCCACATTCTGCCCCCCACCCCCGGTGAAGGAAAGCACCTTAAAAAACATTTCAAAAGCAAGCTTCACGTTACTTAAGACAGAGGTGGAAAGTTTCAAAGCCCCCATGCTAATGGATAATGCTTTCCAAGCTGCAATATCCTTTACTAATGCATTCTACTGGCACCTATAAGAATGCATGGATCGTGCTATCCCTAGCAAAATCAAAACTCACTCCTCCAAGAAAAGGAAACCAATCTGGGAGACCCCTGCCATAAACAAGCTATACAATAGAAGGAGGAAACTAGTACAGAAAAGAGTAAAATACCAAGAAGGGATGACATCCCTGATCAATATCAGCAAGAAACTACGATCCCTCATAAAATCATCCTAGGTGAGCTTTGAAATAAAAATTGCCAAGGACTCCAAAGATAACCACAAGGCATTCTTTAGCTATGTCAAGAATCTAAGGGGTAATGCTCAGATCTGCTCGGAGTTAGTGCAGAATGACACAAAGTACACTGAACCGACCGATATCACCAATATTCTGGCAGACAAGTTCAGTGCAAACTTCAGCCCCCTCTCACCCCCAAAAGGGCTCATAACCATACCAGAAGAATGTAGAGCCCCTGATCTCACAGACATTCAGGTTAAAACAGCCCTTTCCAAAGCCAAAAACACAGCATCAATGGGACTGGACAGTGTCCCAGACTGCATCCTACAAGAACTCAAAGATGAATTAACCCCTCACCTAAACACACAGTTCAGACTCTGCTTATCCACAGGCTATATACCCATAGAGTGGTGCACAGCAATGGTTATTCTAGTCCACAAAGGTGGAGCTACAACAGACTCCAGGAACTATCACCCTATAAGCCTGACTAGTTTGGTCTGCAAGGCTATGGAGCGCATCATCATGAAACTCATTAACAGAGACATTGGGAACCTCCAAACAGTGGACCTTACCCAGTTCGGCTTTGATAAGGGCAGATCATGCCTCCTAAACCTGGCGGACTTATTTGACACAGTTACCAAGGCAATAGATGAGGGAAAGATGGTACACACAGCCTACCTAGACCTCGCAAAGGCCTTCGGCACCATTCCCCATTCTGGTATTATAGACAAGCTCACCAGTCTGAACATAAATCCCTACATCACAAGATGGGTTGCTAACTGGCTCAAGGACAGAACCCACATGGTGAGAGTTGCAGGACCTATGTCCGACTCTAAACCGGTTACAAGTGGCATTCCCCAGGGCTTAGTCCTAGGACTCCTCCTGTTCAGCATATACTTCTCAGAGGTACAGGCAAGCACAGGAGGACTATGGCTGACCACGTTCAGAGATGACTGCAAACGAGGGGCTATAATTGACTCTCTGGCTGAGACACACATCCTCCAAAAGGGTCTCACTGAGACAGATACCTAGTGCCAAAATCTTGGCCTCAAGCTAAATGCCAAAAAGTGCATAGTCATCCCCTTTGGAAAAAACAAACTACCTACAAACTGCCACATAGGTGGCAATCCCCTAAATACGGAAGGCGTAATAAGGGATCTGGGGACCCAAGTAGATAGCAATCTCTCCTTTGATAATCACATTGCCAAAGTGGTTAGAAAATCCTTCTATGTGATCCACCTAATCCCAAAAGCGTTCGCATCCAGATCAAAAAAGGTCATTGTGCCCCTCTACTCATCACTCATCAGACCCATCATAGAGTACAATGCCCCATTTGGGATGTACCTTACAAGACACCTGCAACAGCTGGAAAGACCACAGAAGTACCTCACCAAGGGGATCACTGGCCTCAAACAGATGCCCTATGCAGCTCGACTGAAGAAACTCCAGCTGTACTCGTTTACATACCGCTTACTCAGAGGTGATCTCTGCCTGACATACAAGGCCATGTGCAGCCCAGAATTGATGGACATGCTCCACCTAAAGAAAACCATATCCCCTCGAGCCACATGCTCTAGGGATCTAAACCTCACCACAACAATAAATAGGACATGCTGGAGGGATAGATTCCTGTCCCAGAGACTTCCCATGCTTTGGAACAAGATTCCAGTGTACATTAGGCTGAGCTCCTTGCTAACACTCTTCAAGAGAAACCTTGATGAGTGGATGGGAAACAAAGTTTACCCCAGGGATCACTTCAGTGGACCTGCTTGACAGAGGCACAGGGAACTAATCTAAGGGGGTGGAAAAAGCCAACACATTCTGGCTAGGCTTATAAATGCCTTTGGGCAGATAGCCTAGTACCTACCTATGAACCTATGTATGAGTGGTATGTCCATATGAGTGCCCAATATTGAAAAGACCAATGCGATGTGAAACAAACAGTTGATATTGGTTAATTCATATTAATAATGCAGTTATTGTGCACACAAGTAAACGGTAATAATATTTTCATACACCACTCCTAAGCAGCACTAGCAGATATACTATCCAGTGTCTCATACTATTAGAAAAAGCTTTGTTACACCAGAAAAATTTAATTATATATGTAAAAAGCTGAACAGTTATGATTAGCATATTATCCAGCTACCTATGCATACTGGTTTTGTACTTGTAGGAAAGATTATATGATTACTTACCTGTACATTGCCACCTGATTGGAGAATGAACATTCTCTAGCAGAGTCTTATTGTACAGGTAGTAACCACAAAAAGTAAGTCAGACACTTCACAGCAACATATTAAACTGCCGGTTGAAGGTTGCTCAGAAGAGTGAACAGACAACATTTTTTACAACAACAATATAATATATAAAACACTCAGACTCAAAGGCACACAACCATGTGGAAAATGTATCTCATGCGAATATGTAGTTCAACCTTTTAAATATATAAATGGTCAGAAATCTGATGTATTGGGAAATTTTAGTTGTAATATAGAATGTGTAGTCTATGCTCTGCGATGTCCCTGTAACAAGTTCTATGTGGGGGAAAGTAAAAGAACTTTTAAGCTGCATTTGCAGGTACATATCAGAGATATTAAACATCAAAAAATTGGAAGTCCTTTAGCATAACACTTTTTAGAAGTTCATAGCAGTGATCCTACTGGTTTATATGGCACTATTTTAGAGAAAGTAGAAAATGATGGGGGATTTAGTGATGTTAAGAAGAAACTTTTATACAAAGAATCACTTTTAATTTTAAAATATGGTACTCTGACCCCTGCTAGCATTAATATGTCTTGCAATTGGAAAGTTTTATTATGATGTGTCAATAATTATTTAATTGTTTAATTATGCTTCTGAAGTATTTGATTGTATCTTTATAGTATATAAGGTGTGTTTTATTTAGTAGTCTTTACTCCATTGAAGGCATTTCATGCCGAGGCAACAGAGAAAATATTAAACTTGTCTGTTGGTTACTGGATTGTCGTATTTGTTCTTGTTTTTATCTTGGTGTTGTTTTTGAGATTTGGTTCCATGTCCAGTGATCTATCAGTGGATTTGTCTAGAATTTTCAGGCAAGACCATCTTGATTCTTCCCAACACAGCATTGAACAGTATGCAGTACAGCTGGGAGAATCCTCTACAAACTGTAATGTGACTTCACGAGAAACAGAAGGTACCAAACCATGGGAGAAGCTTTTCATTGATGAAAATAAAAGAAGGAATACTAATCCCTTTTCCTTGATCGGGTAAAGTATGGCAGGTAATTTAACAATGGAGGTGCAGCAAATGTATGAGAAATTGGACAAACTTATGCATAAAGAACTGTCAGTGCATTTTAACATTCTGAGCCTGCAACTTTATCTCGAGTTGGAAGTAACACCTCAAGGCTTAAGAACCTTCAAAAGCCCTACCACTCCATTTGATATGAGTGATGATGAAGATGCCATATTTCAGAAAAGATGGGTAATGGCAGCGCATAAATGTTCCACTGAGTGGATCTCTATTTTAGTAGAAAGAGATCTACTCAAGCAACGTAAACTTAAAATGGAAATTTCAACAGTATGTGGCCAGTTAGTGACTGATGTTTCAGCCGATACACTTGATACTGTTTTAAATAATATTAACATTAAACCTGCTGAACTAGAAAAACATCTTTTAGATGTTAAAAAGAAAAAGCTTCACAGAGACTTAGATGATTATAAAAGAAGTTGTGCTTTCCTATGGCGAGCCAATAAGAATGCACGCTGTAAGGATGTTCGTTTTCAAGTTCCAGGACAGCGGAATAATCAACAGAAAGGTGCAATGGTGCTTTCTGACTGCTTATATTGGTCTCTAAGATGTAAGTTTCCCTGTACGATGACTGCTGTTTTATAAATGCATAGTTTTTGTACTAACTATTACATATATACCTATACTTTACTGCTTCCTGTAATGACTTACAGTTTTTCCTTTGTATGTTTGAAAAGTTTGAAAAATTCAATAAAAATATATTTGAAAAAAAAAATGCTGCTTTCTGAACGTACGGAGGAATCCACAGACTGAGACAAGCGACCATGCAGATTATCCTGGGTTTCCAGCAGTAAAAAAATCAGGCTACATGCAACAAAATATTTGTGGGAAGGAAATAATAAAAACAATAGAAAACAGGTGAGAAATATGTACGAGTCATATAGAGACAGTTCCTACCAGCAGTATCCAGCTCCACAACAATAACAGCAGCAACAGAGGTACAAGAAATTTATAAAGAACTGATACAAGGACTTGTAACAATGTTAATTATGTGGTGAATTTATCTGGGTACACTTTAAATGATGAAGAAGCAGCTGTTAAATTTAGGTTTGAAATTTGTGTCTACTAATTTTCCTAGACTTTATTTAATTAAGACTGATGTTTTCTGTCTTGTGAGAAAGTTACATTTATGATTTTTTTCCCAAAAATATAAGTAGAAATGGTTTAGAAACTGTTTTTGAAACTTCATGTGATACTGATGAAAGTATTAATTCTTGTTTGTCTGAAATAGAAAGTTATGGTGAACTGAATGCATATTGCCAGTTGAATACTAATATGGTGCCTTTTAATACCCAGTTTGTTCCCCCCTTTACTCATGGGGGTGTGCAACAATTTTCTACTATGGTAAATTTTGGTATTGAAAATGCTTTTCAACAATTTTTAAGTACTAAGGATCATATAAAGTGTAGTCTAACAAAATCTGAATGGAAAGCTTTACAAATATTAAAAAATACAAAAGAGATTATTTTTAAACCAGCTGACAAAAGTAATAAGCTGGTTATGTTAAATAATAGCCAATTATTAATAATAATAGTAAATATTGTGGGAAGAAATAGCCAGGGAATTGTTATGGCTAGGCTTGTATAGGCCCTAGGGCTGATAGCCTAGTACCAACCTATGAACCTATGAACCTATAATACGTAAAGATGTGCTATGACCACCTACAGGATATTAGTACATATAGGGTAGCTGATGTTCAAGAATATAAAACAATCTATTTGTAATGATGAGGAATTATTATCTAAAGGAAATAGATTGGGATATTTCACAGAAGATGACATACATAAGAAATTTAGTATAGAAGGATGTGAAAAGGCGTCCTTCTATTGTCTACTAAAAATACACAAAGACTGTTATAATCCTCATGGAAGACCCATAGTATCAGCATGTCATTATTTTTTTTTACTAAATTAGGAGTATTTTTACATAATTGCTTATTAGATGTAGTCAAAAGACAGATTTCATACATTAAGGACACTTTTGATTTTTTAAATAAAATTAAGAATGTACAGTGGAAGCAATGCATGTTTTTTCTGGTTATAGACTTTCATAGTCTATATACCAGCATTGAGCATAATTATGGAATAGAGGCTTTGAAATTTTCTTCGGGTAATAGCCCTGCAGCCATATATATTTTTGAATTTAATGGCACTTTATATTACAAAAACATGGAACTGCCATGGGTGTCCCTTTTGCACCAATATATGCAAATATTATGATGAATTATTTTGAACATGAGTATGTGTATAAGTGTAGTTTTTTAAAGAATATATACACTACTATTATAGATACATAGATGCCCATGTCAGGGTCAGTATGAAGAAGCTAAAAAAAATGTTGGAGAATTAAATACTAATAGGTTTGGCTTACAATTTGAAATTCCAGCCTGTGGCTCACAAGTGGTCTTTTTAGATTTTAACTTTAGGGGGGATGTTAGATCAGGTATTACTACCACAGTACATAGACTGTTTGGTGATATTATTCATGTTTTACATGGTGCCAGTTTTTACCCACCCCATTTGATGAAATCTTTGCCATTTGGGGAGTTCACATGTATTTAGCCGATATGTAATGATAAGGTGTTTCTTGCAAAGGAGTATGATAAAATGGCTGAACAATTTATTTCTAGAGGATATGATGAGGGGGAAGTGTATAATGATTTGTGCAAAATAAGAAAAAAAGAAAATGTTAGGCAAAGGAGATATCTCACAGTTTGTTTTGAAAGTGAAGAAAGTAGAAAATTGTATATGGTTGCCACTTATGATTTATTAAGTGACAAGGTGGTTAAAATAGTTAAAGCAAATTTGGAAATATTTATTTAGATTTAAAGAATTTTCAGAGTTATGTAAAATGCCTACATTTTCATTTAAAAAGGGTAGGAATATTAAAGATGTATTAGTCCATAGTAAATATATAGCTTCTTGTCAGGATATATAAAAAACACTCAGTTCCAAAGGTACACAACCCTGTGGAAAATGTATTTCATGCAAATATGCAGTTCAAACTTTTAAATATATAAATGGTCAGAAATTTGATGTACTGGGAAATTTTAGTTGTAATACAGAATGTGTAGTGTATGCTCTGTGACATCCCTGTAACAAGTTCTACATGGGAGAAAGTAAAAACATTTTAGCTGCATTTGCAGGAACATATCAGAGATATTACACATCAGAAAACTGAAAGTCCTTTAGCATAACACTTTCTAGAAGTTCATAGTAGTGATCCTATTGGTTTACAGCGCACTATTTTAGAGAAAGGAGAAAATTATGGGGGATTCAGTGATGTTAAGAAGAAACTTTTATACAAAGAATCACTTTTAATTTTAAAATATGATACACTGCCCCCTGCTGGCATTAATATGTCTTGCAATTGGAAAGTTTTATTATGATGTGTCAATAATTATTTAATTGTTTAATTATGCTTAATTGAAGTATTTGATTCTATCTTTATAGTATATAAGGTGAGTTTTATTTAGTAGTATTTACCCCATTGAAGGTATTTCATGCCGAGGCGCCAGAGAAAATATTAAACTTGTCTGTTGGTTATGGGATTGTCGTATTTGTTCTTGTTTTTATCTTGGTGTTGTTTTTGAAACAACATTTTTTACTCTCACTAAATAGCATTTTGTTGTTTAGGAGGTGCAAAATTAAAAAAAAAGAAAGAAACTGTGTGTGTGTGTGTGTGTGTGTGTGTGTGTGTGTGTGTGTGTGTGTGTACTTAGATAACTTATATTTTGACATCCTCTAAAATCGATTATTTATTTGATTGTATTTATTTATTCAGTGCTTTTGATAACCAGGGTAGTCTAACTCTTCCCAATTACAAGGAGTAAGACAGTAAGTACACACATAGTAGAAATACACAATGAAAAGCATGTAATAAAATGCACCTTAAAATACAATATTGCATCATGAGATAATTTTAAGTACAAGAAGAGGTAAAAGCTAACAAGTTATATAGATGCACTTAAGAGGCAGAATAAGAAGAAGAGTTAATTTGACCAGTAACAAATTCTGGATACACATAGATGCATTTTTAAGCAGGAACAGGGCATGATTCTAGCAATATTTGTAAGACATGGTTAGGCTGCACTACAAGGAAAAGGAGAAAAGATAAGAAGAGGAGATAGAGGAGTGTAGGGGAAGATTATTGAATACTGAAAGGAGAAGAGTTAATGAGATAAGGCTTGGGAGAGGAGACAGAGTAAGCATATGGGGCTTAGGTGGGACAATGTGGACAAAGGAGGAGATATGTCCTGGCTTAGAGTAAGAAGGAGAGGTAAAGGCAGAGGAAAAACGTAAGGGGCGTGAAGAATAGCATAAAGATTGGATTATCCTGTTGATGGGCGAGAGGTGACATTGTACCTCAACTAGATTAACATAGAATAAAGCAGTTACAGTGCTACACAGCTGCACTGAATCTGCAACAGCAAGTTTGAAACATTTGATGGAGGAATTATTTTACATCAAAAATGTTTCAACAAAATATATAATAAATACAAAACAATTTAATAAAAAGCCCATTCTCTTAGTGGAATAATGCCCTCCGGGGGCATGTGTTATTAGAAGAAATAATGCCCTTCAAGCCACTGGTCTACACAGTGTCAATGGGCGGGCCTTATTTCCCCAATAACACACACCTGGTCATCCAATGTTGCTAACATAACAGGAGTAATGTGAAACTTGTGTATTCCCCATAGATGCATATGAAGGTGTGATCAAACATATTCAGTATGCACTATATTTATAGAAAGAGCTTAGCAACCACATGTGTAATGTATATTAGTAAAACAATAGGTTCTACACTATTTATTATCCTTTTGGATGTTGATAATATGTATGTCTTTGTTATAGCCATGTGTCATGGTTTTAGTGTGTGTTCCATGTGTATGGTAGAGATATGTTGCTGATACCTTCATGGTATTGATGTTTAATGGGTGAAGCTGCCACTAGTATATGTTTATAGAAGTTAGGCAAAGCACTTTATGCTGCTCTCAGTTTGCTGAATGTTCTTATGTGGATGATATGGAGCTATACTGTAATATGCTGTGCTGATGGCATATGACCAAAAATCAGGTAATTGCAGAGAGGCTGTAACCTAACAGTGAGACTCTGAGATAATATTGTGTTTACCCTTTTTATTGGTACACAGCTTATTGTTACAACTACTGATCCCTATATTACACAGGAGTCTTTGCAAACAGTTATACTATTTTTATAATGTTCCTGTGGTTTACCTGCAGTGTCCCCTGTCTGGAAGGACTGGAAGACCTCTAAATTGTTCCAGTGAAATGAGTAGGTGATGCTCTGTCTGGTGTGTTCCTGTCTTCAAGGTGAGGATACTCACTCCTTCATATATCAGGTTAGTGCAAAGAAGACAGGGGGTACTACAGTGCACCCAGTCTGTGTCTGTCCTAGGACAACACCAGTGAGTGTGTGAGGGAAGGGAAGGTAGGGACTAAAAAACAATGAAACACTCTTGGCAACAGTAAGACACTACATCATGGTATTTCATTTCCTTACTGGCCTTGCACATGGGTTAGGCTGGGGAGGCTAAGGCAGGTTTGGTACACCCAGTGAATGAGTCAAAATCCTGTGGGTAAGTTGCTGACCAGGTGTGATCCCAAAAAGGAATGATACGTAAATAAATAAAGGGGAAAAAAGAAATATTAAGAAAGTGCCACAAACAAGAAGTTAACCAACTCTGAAAAAAACATATTCACAAAAGAGATTATGCTGGTTACACTTTGGGGGCAATATATTAAGAAACTAAAAATGTTTCTTCAGCTATGTCAGGAAGTTAATAACTGAGAAAATCAAGTAATCTCTGTGGCATCCCTGAAGTCTCAAACAACCCACTAAACAAGTTTAGTGGGTCCAAAAACAAAACAGTGTAAGAAACTTCTCTGTGTGGAAGATTTTCAGTTCATATATCTCTAGTTAATCACTGTATATTAATCAGATCAGACAACAGTAGTAGAAGTAGAGAACTTAAACTTGTCTTAATTCAAAAAAATAATAAAAAATATATAATTTGAAATACTGTACAGAATTACTAGGTATTTGTAAGTAATCCAAGCAAGACAGGCAGTCTGTTTCCACTCAAAAATCCTTTAAGTACACAAACAATTGATCCAAGTAAAACAAAAATAGAGTAAAAGTTTCCTCACAAGCTTTATATATATATATATATATATATATATATATATATATATATATATATATATATATATATATATATATATATATATATATATATATATATATATATATATATATATATATATATTTATATATATGTATATACTTTTTATCAGGCAAGGGAGTGGTCTATTGTGCTATAAAACAAAGTGTTATTAGTATACATGTTAAATTCACATTCCTTCTCCCATCAGTGTGACATTTGAGCTGGTCCTGCCCTACTTAATAGCTGTCATAACAATATAACCCTTACGTACTTTCATTGAAATTTATAATGATGTGGTACCGCTTATTTAATCAAATTATTAAGTAGATTATTAAGTCTGTAATTTTATCCAAGTCAATACACCACATGGCTGGAAATATAGCAACCTTAGTCCATTTGGCAATCAAAAAAATATATATAAATATATACATATACACTTTGCATGTAAAAAATTAATTGTAGAAATCATATTCTATTTTCATAACCTATAGTTAACAAAGATCGCTTTCGTCCTTCAAGATTTCTTCAGGTCTGTGTACAAGAACACTAAAAACTATCTATAAAACTATTATTGTATAATTAGTTAATATGTTATTACACATCATTTTGAATAAAGTGGAAAAAAAGAGAACCAGAAAAAGAAAAAAAATAATAAGAAAAAACGTATGATGATGGAAACAAAATATACACATAAAACTGATTTAAAATGGTATTTAAAGCCAAATGATACAATAAAATAAAATAAAATAAAATTAGTCATGTAAACAATGTGGCAATTTTCTAAGTTCCAGTGCAATTTTAATTGAACAGTAGTAGTTTAGTCCAGACTTCTTAAAAGAGATCATATTTAATTGCCACATGAGTTCATGCTTCTTCAGAATATTTGGGATGTCTCCTTCAAGATCACACATGCAATCCAGGATCTGGAACGTAAAACCTTTGTGACTTTTATGAAGAGAAAGGAGTTTGGCTAGTGCATTATTTTTACTTACAGAGCGGATTTCTGACAGATGACATGAAATCCTACTCTTAAGTTTATTTACAGTCTTGCCCACATAGAATGTATCACATTCATTGCACTGTGCTCTGTAACTTACTTTTGTAGTGTTACAGTTACCCCCTGCACTGGTCTTAGTGATTTTCTTTAAATAAGAGCAATAAAAACTATCATCTTGCTGTATAAATATACAAAATATACAATTAGCTTCAGATCTTTTAGTGTTTCTCTCATATGGTCTATGTTTAAATTCAACAAAACTTCTAATGTTCCTGGCCTTCCTATAAACAAAGGATGGGGCTTCACCTAAGATGTTAATCAGAGAAGAGTCTCCTGTGACAATGGCCCAGTTTTCTTCAATAACATTTTTGATACTGTGATAATCCAAAGTGTATGTCAGATGCAGCTATTTTTGCATTTATTATTCTCTGTAGAATTTCTTAACATTCTCCTACTGGAGAGGTCGAGTGAAGGTGCTTCAGTCTATTTCAGTTCTATAATGGGTTCCAGGATGTTTTTTAACATCTGACTTTCATAGCCTCTCACTAGAAAATCATTATCTAGGTTGTTCAGGGTTCTCAAAAATGGTTCTATCTCTGTGGTAATTCTAGCTAATCTATAGCCTTGGGACTTCACTACATTATACTTGTTTTTTGTAGGATGTAGACTTTTACTGTGGAGTAATAAGTTAACCCTCGTTGTTTTTCTGAATAGATCAGTGCAGAGTCTGTTATTGTTAGTGTCCTTGGAAATCTGCATATCTAAGAAAGTGGTTGATGTATAGGCATGGGAAGAGGTAAACTGTATGAAGGAGGTTGGTTGATTGAGGTAAGTGATAAAATCTCCAAGCTGCAAGGTGTCACCTTCCCAAACAATAAAGATGTCATCGACAAAATGTAAATAGCATGTGATATGCTGCATGTAGTCTGTGTTGTTTAACACAAAGTCCTCCTCCCACTTGCCCAGGGCTATATTAGCTATGGTGGGAGCCATGGCAGCCCCCATTGCTATACCAGTTTTTTTTGTTTGTAGTGTTTGCCATTGAAAGTAAAGAAATTAAAGTCCAGTACAAGATTAATGAGCTTGCTTAAATTTTGCAGTTGTGTCTGTGTACCTTGATTATGTTTCTTAAAATAATCCATAGCTGCTATTATACAGTAATTGTGAGGGAGAACTGTGTACAAGGATTCCACATTAACAGTTAATAAAATACTGTCAGCTTCCACTGTAATGTTTTTCATTTTCCTCAAAAAATTAATTTAATTTCTTATGTAAGACTTATTCTTTTCTGCTAAAGGTTTCAGCAAGTAATCAAGGTAAATGGCTGTGGCTTCAGTAAGGGAATGCAAGGTGATAGTTTTTATTGCCCTTATTTAAAGAAAATCACTAAGACCAATGCAGGGGGTGACTGTAACACTACAAAAGTAATTTACAGGGCACAATGCAATGAATGTGATGCATTCTATAAGGGCAAGACTGTAAATAAACTTAAGCGTATGATTTCATGTCATCTGTCAGAAATCTGCTCTGGATGTAAAAATAATGCACTAGCAAAACACCTTTCTCTTCATAAAAGACACACAGGTTTTAAGTTCCAGATCCTGGATCACATAGACATGGGTGATCTTGAAGGAGACATCCCAAATATTCTGGAGAAACATGAACTCATCTGGCAATTAAAGCTCAACTCTTTTAGGAAACCTGGACTAAACCACTACTGTTCAATTAAAAGTGTACTGGAACTTAGAAAATTGCCACATTGTTTACATGATTCATTTTATTTTATTTTATTCTACCAGTTGGTTTTAAATACCATGTTAAATCAGTTGCAATTTAAGTTTATATTTTGTTTCCATCATCATACATTTTTCTTATTATTTTTTCTTTTTCTGGTTCTCTTTTTCTTTTTTTTCTGCACTTTATTCAAAATGATGTGTCATAACCATACTAAGTATACAGTGATATTTTTATAGATAGTTTTTAGGGTTCTTGTACACAGACCTGAAAAAGTCTAGAAGGACGAAAGCGATCTTTGTTAACTATAGGTTATGAAAATAGAATATGATTTCTACAATTGATTTTTTTACATGCAAAGTGTATATGTACATATTTATATATATTTTTTGATTGCCAAATGGACTAAGGTTGATATATTTCCAGCCATGTAGTATATTGCCTTGGATAAAATCACAGACTTAATAATCTGCTTAATAATCTGGTTAAATAAGAGGTACCACATCCAGTATAAATTTTATTTAAAGTACATAAGGGTTATATTTTTATGACAGCTACTAAGTAGGGCAGAACCAGCTTGAATGTCACACTGATGAGGGAAGGGATGTGAATTTAACATGTGTACCAATAACACTTTGTTTTACAGCACAATAAACTACTCCCTTGCCTGATAAAAAGTATATATATATATATATATATATATATATATATATTTATATAGCTTGTGAGGAAACTATTACTCTATTTTTTTTTTTACTTGGATCGCTTGTCTGTGTATTTAACAAAGGATTTTCAACTGGAATCAGACTACCTGCCTTGCTTGGATTACTTTCGAATACTTAGTAATTCTGTACAATATTTCAAATTATATATATATTTTTTTGACTTGACAAGTTTAAGTTTGCTAGTTCTACTATTATTGTCTAATCTTATTAATATACAGTGAGAGATATATGAACTGGAAATCTTCCACACAGAGAAGTTTCTTACACTGTTTGGAAGTTAATAGCTAACAGACAACAATGTTCATATCTAGTCAACAATCATACTGCCCACTCTGACTAAAAGGATATAGCTAATATTCCAGCCAATAAATTTATCTCAAATTTTACTCTCTTACAGTTATAGCTGTTTAACAGTTTCCAGTCTCAGCCATCTCTTTAAACACTATGAAACACATTTGCTCAACCCTCTAAAATGCTAAGAGCATCTTAGGTTCATAGGTTCATAGGTTCACCACCCTTTAGATGAGAGAATATATACCCATTTATTTTGCTGTCTGTCTGTCAGCAGTGATACAGAGATGATTCCGAATGGAGTATGGGGTCTCCCTCCCACATCAAGATTTCTCTTGAACAGAGTCAGTGAGGTGATGAATCTGTCCCTCCAGCACGCCCTATTTATATCCGAACTTTTGGGGTCTTTCCAACTGCTGTAATCTGGATGTGAATCCTTCATGATCAGGTGGGCAATGTAGAAGGTCTTCCTAACCACTTTGGCAATGTAGAGGTTACTGTCAACTTGGGTCCCCAGGTCCCTGATAACTTCTTCCGTGTTTAATGGATTACCACCTATGTGGTAATTAGGGGGGTTGTCTGTTTTCCCAAAGGGTATGACTATACATTTTTGGCATTTAGCTTAAGGCCATGGCTCTGGCACCATTTATCCATTTCTATGAGACCTTTCTGGAGGATGTCTGTGTCTGATGGAGTGTCAATTATGGTGCCCAGTTTGCAGTCATCTGCAAATTTTGTCAACCACAATCCCCTATGTTTGCCTGCACTTCAGAAAAATAAATTCAACAAGAAGGGGCCCAGGACTGAGCCCTGTGGGACACCGCCAGGACCGGCTTAGATGTCGACATGGCACAGCAAACTCTAACCCTGTGTGTTCTGTCCTTGAGCATCTTGTGACATATGGGTTTACATCTAAGCTGGTGAGCTTTTCTATGATGCCCGAGTGGGGTATTGTGTCGAACGCTTTAGGTCAGGGTGGGCTGTGTAACTGCCTTACCCTCATCAATGGCCTTAGTGACTGAAGTTCAAGAGGCAGGATCTGCCCTTGACAAAGCCAAATTGGGTAGGATCCAGTGTCTGTAGGTCCCCAATGTCTTTATTTATGAGTTCCATTATGATCCTCTCCATAGCTTTGCAGACAAGGCTCGTCAAGCTTATGGGGGTAATTTTCAGGGGTCCGAAGCACCACGCCTTTGTGGAGTGGGACCCTGTAGTAAGGCTAAGATTAAACAGCAGCCTTATGTGTGGGTTTAGTTCCTCATTGAGTTCGTTAGCACACATCCGGGGACACCGTCCGTCCCATTGATGCTGTCTCACCTGGGCATCTGAGATGTTTGGGAGGCTAGACTCTGGTGGGATAGATATTTCTCCTTTTTGGGGGAGGGAAATTTGCACTGAACCTGTCTGCCAGTATGTTGGCAATGTCTGTGGGTTCAGTGACATATCTGGGAGTTTCCACCCAGGTTTCTAACATAGCTAAAGAAGGCTTTATGATTGTCTTTTGTGTCATTAACGATTTTTCTCTCAAAGTTGGCCTTGGATGATTTTATGAGTGATCGTAGTTTTTGCTAGTATTAATCAGAGATGCCTTCCCATTTAATTTGCTCTGTCATGTAGTAGCTTTCTCCTCTTGTTGTAGAGTTTGTTTATGGCTGGAGTCCACCAGACCGGCGCCTGCCCTTTGGGAAAGGGTCTTGATTTTATTAGGGATGCTTGATCCATACATTCCTGGAGGTGCTCGTAGAAGGCATTTGTAAGGGTTTCAGCGCAGCGTGTGGTTTCCACTGGCTCGGGACCTTTGAAGGATACCACTCCAGTCTTAAGAAGTGTGAAGTTTGCTTTTGAGAAGTTCTTCACTGTGGTCTTTTTGCTGGGGTGGGGCGGGATGTGGATCTCCAGTGAGATTAATTTATGGTCTGATCTCACCAATGAGGGATATACTTCGTGTGGAGCATTTTGTCCCCATGTTTGTGATGATCAGGTCTAGTATATTTTCTCCTCTTGTGGGAATGGTGACTAGTTGTTCCATAGCATTTGAGTTTATGAACTCAAGGAACCTTTGGGCTAGGGTGTTGGGGCTTGAGTAATGTTCCCAGTCTATGTTTGGGTAGTTGAAGTCACCCAATATGATGGTGTTTGGAGAGACATTTATACTCTCCAGTGTCTTCAGGAAGGCTGTGTGGGTTTCCTGAGTTTGAGAAGGTGGTCTGTAGCATGTTACAAACTGTAGGGCAGTTTTACCTATGGTTAATTGCACCTGGATGGTCTCCGATGCTTCGTGCATTGCCACTAACCTGAGGGTGTGGGGTATCTTTATGAATATGGATACTCCCCTCTTTTGTGGGTTGTCCGGATTTTGGGGGGGGGCATGATATGAGGTATAACCTGATAGTGCTGGGGTGCTCTCAGGAGCCTTGAACCAGGTTTCAGTCACAGCACAAACATCGATGTTCTCCATACTGAGGAGGGCTTCGAGATGCGCATCTTGAGGTTTAGACTTCTGGCATTTAGTTTTTCCATTTTGTTTTCTAGGGTGGTAGGTTTATCATTTGAGCCTTGCCTAAAAAGGCACTATGGGGTGGCAAGAGCCTTTGCCAATATCCAGAAGCCCAGGGTGACAGGTGCAAGCCGTCCCTTTCAAGCATGTCATCCCAGGCAGACAGACATTTAGAATGACACCAGTAATTAAGCCAATTATTAAAGCTGATCATTTTGTCTCTGTATTGTGGCATCATTCTTGGTGAGGGTAGGATACTGCTCAGGGTCAGGGTCATACTGGCCTGGGCTACATAATCTGAGAGCTCCTCTATGTCTCTTTTCATGTAGTCCAGGGAGGTACGTCTCAGGTTCTCACACACACCGGCATGGACAATGACTGAGTCATACTTGAACTTGCTGTGGAGTGACCTGAGTGCTTGTGTTATGTGGCGGATTCTAGCGCCTGACAAGCAGCTAACTGTGATCTTTTCCTTGTTCAGTCTGGTGAGAGGGACGTCAGTGTGTCTGACTATGGAGTCACCTATAACAAGTGTGTCTGGCATTGTGTTTGGCCTTGAGGGCTGTGACTGTTTAGCACACTGACTTTGAGAACTATGTGTTGCATGTCTTATGTCTTGAGGTGGCAGTTGATCAATAGACACTGATAATTTATCAAATTGCCTAATTATCAGTATCAGATATGGCCTGTTTGAATCCCTAATTAACCTCTTTAATCTAAGCCTCTAAAAAGTTAACATTTCTGAAGCCCAGAAGGCAGCTATTGTGATAGCATTATAGGCTCATAGGACAATACTAGGCTACTGGCCCAGAGGCCCTTATAAGCCTAGCCAAGAATTTCACCAATTTTCCTACAAAGTCACCACCTGTTTCCCCTGTCCAGCAAGGACACAGGTGGGATTCCAGGGGTGTATTTTCTGTTTTCCATGCAGCCATCTAAGTTCCTCTTAAAGAGGGCTAATAAGGTACTCTGCTTGACCTAGAGAGGGAGTCTATTCCACAGATAGGGGAGTCTTTGGGACATAAATCTATCCCACCAATAAATTCTATTAATGTTAAAAAATAGGTTGAGGCCTTGCATGTATGTTGCATGAGTGGAGTTTGACATACAGATATGCAGCAACTCCATCATGTCTGGGTCTGAAATGGCCTTGTATGCCAGACACAAGTCACCTCTGAGCAGTCTGTAAGAGACTGAGCAGAGGGACAGGGCTTTTAACCTATCTGTATAGGATAGATGTTTGAGAACCTCTGTGGTATCTCCAGCAGCTGCTGCATGTGCTTGGCAAGGTACATGCTGAAGGGGCGACATTGTACTCGATAATGGGTCTGATAAGGGAGGAGTACAGGGATGTTATGACTTCCTTGTTCCTGGATGAAATACCCTTACTTATGAGGTGGGCCATGTAGAAAGTCTTCTGTACAATAGAGGCAATGTGGTGGTCAAAAGTCGGGTTCCTATCAACCTGGATGACCAAGTCTCTCATGACTGATTGCATGATGAGTAGGTTTCTATTAATGTGATAATTAGTGGTGATGCCATTTTCCCCAATGGGGATATTGATACATTTCTTAGCATTCAGTTTGAGGCCATGCTTCTGGTAGCAGTCATTAGTTTGTTAAGACCCTCTTGGAGGATGTTCACATCACTAGGGTAATTTAAGGCACCACCTAGCTTGCAGTCATCTGCAAACTTGTTCAGCCACAAACCACTGGTTTTGGCTTGCACCTCAGAAAAGTATATCCCAAACAGTAGAGGACCCCAGACTGATCCTTGGGGTATGCTGCTCCTTACTGGTCTACTACTAAAGGTGGCTTCCCCTATTTTGACTGAGTGGATTCTATCAGTGAGTCAGTTAGCTATCCATCTAGTAACAAAAGGGTTGATGCCTAACTGGGAGAGTTTATCTATTATGACTGAGTGAGGAATAGTGTTGAAGGCTTTAGTTAGGTCAAGGTGGGTGGTGTGCACCATCTTCCCTTCATCCATGGCTTTGTTGACTGTGTCAAAGAAGCTGACCAAGTTTAACAGGCATGATCTCCCTTTAACAAAACCAAAGTGTGTGGGTTCAAGCATTTGGAGGGAGCCAATGTCATTGTTTATAAGGTCCATGATAATGCGTTCCATGGCCTTGCAGATCAGGCTAGTTGCCTGAGTCAATGGATGCTCCACCTTTGTGTAGAGGAATGACAGTGGCTTTCCTCTTTTTGGCTGGGATGAAGCTGGTGCTCAGGCTTTGGTTGAATAGAGTGCCTAATGCTGTTGAGAGTTCATGCCTGAGTTCATGTAGGATGCAGACAGAGATGTAGTCAGGTCCCATGGAGGCTGTATTTTTTGCCTTTGAGAGGGTATTAAAGACCTGCTCTCTGGTGATGGGAGGAGGGGGCAGTTGTTGGGGATGTCCTGGTTTACTGATGGGGGAGTGAGGTTTTCACTGATCCTATCTACTGCATTTATGTATTTGGTGTTCTTTGACCACCAGTTCAGAGCAGACTTGGGTATTACATTTGAGACTGCAAACATATGTGAAAAAGGCCTTGTGATTGTCCTTAGTAGATCTGGCCAATCTGAACTCGAAGTTAGCCTTAGGGGATTTCACCAGTGACCTTATTTGCTTATTCAGACAAAGCAGAGATTGCTTCCAACTTGGAACCTGCTCCTTCTTGGTCCTGGACAGCAATTTGTTTCCTTTTATTATAGAGTGTGTTTATTGCTGCTGTCCAACAGACAGGTTTACTCTTCCTCGAAGAAGATGATTTGGTCCTGTCAGGTATTGCTGAGTCAATGCAGTTATGTAGGTGCTCATTTATTTTCTTGCTGTAGACTTAAACATTAGTGCTAGTTCCAGCTAAAGGGATGGTAGCTGTGAAGCTGCTTATACTGCTCTCAGAAGGATGTAGTCAGCTTTGGAAAAGTTTTTTGATTGGCCCTGGAAAGGGCAGGGTCAGGGAGATGGTGACTTCAAAAGTGATCACTTTATGGTTGGATCTTACCAAAGAGGATGATACTGTAGGGGTGCTACAGTGGCTATTCATGTTGGTTAGTACCAGGTCCATGATATTTTCACCTCTTATGGCGGTGTCCACCAGCTGATCTAATGCATTGGCACTGACAAAGTCAAGGAATCTCTGAGTATTCATGTTTGGGCTTGAAGAGGTCTTCCACTCTATAGTTGGGTAGTTAAAGTTGCCCAGGATCAGGGTAGAGGGTTGAATCTTGATGGATTCAAGTAAGTCCAGATAGGGGGATTAGGCATCCTGATTCATGGTTGAGAGTCTGTAGCTAGCTTGATTTGAATATGTGTTTTGTCAACAGTTAACTGCACCTGGAGTGTCTCCTGTATGCCATACTGTTTGATGAGCCGGGAGGTGTGTATATCTTTGATAAATATTGAAACTCCACCTCCTTTGGTTTGCAGCCCTCCATTTGGGGACTGAAAGTATGGTAGGATGAGTAATCCTGGTAAGGCTGGGGTGCTATCTGCAGCTTTGAACCAGGTTTCAGTGTCTGCACACATGTCAGCATCTTACAGGGTGAAGAATGCTTGCAGTGAGTGCAGTTTCATGTTAAGAATCCTAATGTTTAGCAGCATGACCTTTACATTTTGTTTAGAATAATTTTTCATGTTGGTAATTTTATCCTCATGACTTTGTCTAAAAAAGGCAATATGGGGGAGGCAAGAGCCATTGCTGGAAGCCTGAAGCCCAGGCAAGATAAATGAAGGTCATCTCTGGCAAAGCATCATGGTTTGTCAATCATTTCCTCCCAGTCAGATTCTGTATCCCCTTAGAATGACACCAGAGACTAAGCCAATTGTTAAAGTCAATCATTTTCTGTTTGTATTGAATTATCATTCTGGGTGACAGTAGGATGCTGCTTATGGCTTGGGACATACCTGCCTAGGACACATACTCAGAGAGGTCAATCATGTCTATCTTCATATTGTCCAGAGAGGCATGTCTCAAGTCATTCACACCAACATGGTCTATGACAGAGTCATAACAGTACCTACTGTTGAGAGGCTTAAGTGCATGTGTGATATGGTGGATTCTAGCACCTGACAAGCAACTTACCATGACTTTCTCCTTGACTAGCCTGATGAAGGGCACATCTGTGTGTCTCATGATAGATTTTCTTATGATTAGTATGCTAGGTTTGTGACTGGGCCTTAGAGGCTGTGACACACAGGCATGTGTACTATGTGAAGAAATGTATCTCTTTCTTTTCTGAAGAAATGGCAAGCAGAGGTCTTTATTTTGCCTCTGAAGAAAATGCCCAAAAGTGACCAGACAAACTCCGTACTACTGTATCTGTTATACTTTTATTTGTCTCAGGACAAATTCTTGCCAAACAGTTAATTCTTTCAGAGCTATTTCAATTCTATTATAACAGAGCTAGACAGATGAATAGACTAAGGCACACTTAGTCTAAGATGTCACCACTGAATGAAATGTACTGTCCAGTTTATATACTCTTTTCAACCAATGTTATTTTTAATGTCCTTGTGACTTGTTCTTCTGGTTTCTGTCTGTGTCATGAAAAAGTCCATGGTTATTTCATGCTCTTTTTTGGTCCTCGCTGTATCTGAATACTTCACAAAAGTTTCTCCACATCATCTTTACGTCACTTGACCTGTCTGCATTTATTTATTTATTTCTGCATCTGAAAGCCAAGAAAGTCAACTTCCTTTTTTTTCTATAACAGGATGCATTTACAGTAATGCCCACAGCTATATGTTATTAATATCTAAGCTGTACATAACTGTTCTTGCAAAGCAAGCCATATTATTTTGAAAACTGCTGTTTGGCCTTGCACATTTCCTTTCACTGTACACACAGTATATTGGGGAAAAGCATTTTAATTTACACAATATCTATCAATTTCCCACTTTTTTTATTTAAGACCTATGAAAATTGTAAGACAATGTACAACAAAATATGATCTTTAGTACTTTGAATCCCTTGGTCTGTTGCAACATACGAATCCCTTGAATTCAATGCTATCTGTTTTTACAATGTTACATTACCAATGGCTGTTACTTGATTAATACTTTTATTAACATAAATCTTAAGAGCAATTAAGTTGTAGTACCCCACCATAGACACATAGCCGTTATTACTTATTTATTTTTAACTGTATTTATGCTTCCTTAAGCAAGTTGTCAGTCTTGCAGTTACACACAAGCTTTTTAAAATCTTGTCAAGTTAACCATTGCTTTAGAAGGCAAAACCTTGTATTAGAAACAAGCATATTTCTTTTGCACTGCATAATTTCATTATTGTTTAGGGAAAAGAATATTTAAAAAAAAAGCAATTTACAGGAAAATGTGATCCTCTGTACTTAATAGCCTTTTTTCATTGTTAACAACAGTTACTTGTTTGACAGTTTTATAACACATCTCTTCTGCTGTATCTGAGATAGCTCCATAAGTTGCATTTGCTATTAACTTTGTAACTTTTTATATTGCCTTAGTGGCAACATGCCAGTGAAAAATTCAGTTTCAGAAATAATGCCATTTTCTATGTCCAGCTGTTTTAAAATCTTTTTATCATGAACCTTCCCTCTTTTTCTGGTGATTTTTTTACCATGTCCTCTAGTAATGTGTGAGTAATTCTCATTACTGGAACTGCATACTCTATGTAACAGAATTTCTTTTCTTTCATCTGTTTCTTAAAAGTAGTATTATGTGTTAACTCCCATGCTGTTTTTATTTTTATTTACAACTATAATATTTTTTAAAGATAAAACCTGGATGTGTAACCTCTACAGGGACTGCACGTAATGGCATTTGTCCCTCTGTAAGGAATGTGGCTAAAAACCCAACAATTTGACTTGTCACATGCCTTTGCAAACAAATTTTGCATGTCCAAAATATATTGAAATCAAGTGTCCGATCATGATGTCCCTGTTCTCATGATTTATTATATCTGAGTAGCTCTTCCCATTTTTTCTTTGCAACTGTTTTAGATTGCCTTGTCTTGTTTATAGATTGCTATTATAGAAACAAATTTAAACTTTCCTAAGACTGTTAGACTGTTACTGTGCTGATACTGTTTGACTGTTATTAACTTACACTGATTTTTATGAACCAACATGGTGTGCTGCTTTTGCTTGGATTTTTATTTACTGAAAAATGCTATTTGTCTAAGTTTTAATGAATCTGTAATTCACTACCTGTATGTATTGCTTTGTATTATTACCCGGATGGCAGTTACACCAGTTTGACTAATGATGTTTTTGCTGTACTAGTTTGTTTATAAGACTGTTTGCTGTTATATTTTATGTAATACATTCTTTTGAAAATATGACATTACAGTCACTGTTTTTTACCAATATTGATCCTGTTTGCTGTCTGCATAAGCTGCCTTTGGAGACATACTGTACTTTTAATGTGTGTGTGTGTGTGGGGGGGGGGGTTGACCCTCTCTTTTTACTATAGAGCCTTTTGTCATTTAGGATTTGTCATAGGTACTGCCTTAAATGTTACTCCATTTCCAGACGTAGATGTGGACTTACATATCCAACATTTAATTGCATTGTTTAGTTTTGCATATACTATTTGTAAATGTATTTACTGTATTTGTATTAACTTTAACTTTACACTGTATCTGTATTAACTTTAACTTTATGTCTGTATGGTTGTAGGTTATTTCTGTGTTTATTTTGAATCTGTCCTGGCTTATTAAACCAGTAAAGTACTGTATCTGTCTGTTAGGCAGAAACTGTTTTTAAAGCTGCATCTGCATTTTGCAGAATGTCATTAACTGTCTGATGGAACTGCGTTAACATAACATTTTGCCTGACCAAAACATTATTTTGTTTTTTCTTTTATGCTATTTAGACTGTCTGTAAAACAGTTATGCGAGTCTAGACACTCACCTGTTTTAGCTGCTTGCTTTGCTTTGCTATTTGCCAAAGCATTTACTGTAGTCTTTCCTGTATATTTTTTATGTCCGTTGATTCTGACAATACTAAACTTTCCCTGTAAATCATTTTGGGAATGAAGATTCATAACCCTCATACTGGAGCATGTTTTAGGGGTTTGCCAACACTGTTGATGATTCCCCTTTCCCCTTCTGACCCAAACTGGCATGTGTAAATGCAAAAAAAAAAAAATTTTTAGTAAAGCATTATTTGAAATAGACCACACCGTGTATGTCAACCATTGTTTAAATGCCAACATATTGAAACAAAATTATTATTATTATTTTTTTTTTATCTTGCCACTGAGGCAGAGTCTATAATAAACAAGACTATTGAGATATATCAGCAGGAGAAATAACTGTCATTTCTGCTGAACCCTGCCCAATGTAAACCTTGCTGGGCTTCTAACTGTTTTGTCAGATTAATCTCTGTAGTTTGTGCCCTTAGTAAATGTTGTTGGGCTCTATCTGATTATGTTAAACCATAAATGTCATTAGGTAAAGTCTGAATGCTATGCTGAGTCTGATTCTCTAAATGGCATTATTGTCCCTTACTACTGTCTCTAGGGAAAATTTGAAAAGCTGTGAAAACCTTTTCTTTAAAAGGGTACTATTAATAGCACATTGTACTATGTTAGAACTTTGTTCTGTTTGTGTATTTGCAATATTTACTATAAATAACATTTTTATGTAGTCTATTACATTACTAACAATAAATGCATGCACTTGTACTCTATGAGATTTAGGTGACTGCAGAAGGGACATTTAACTGTTGTATATGTGAAGAACTAACAAAGCTAGAATCAAACAGATTGTCTATCAGAACAGGATATATCTTATGGTATGGCTTACATACTAGACTCCTGTGACAAGATAGAAGTTAGGAAAGTTACTTCCACATAAAAAAACAGTCTTTATGAATTGGTGTACATTTTATGTATGGATTATAGGCATTTATACATTTACAAACACAACTGTTATCTAATGTCTGAACATCAAACATTTCAGATTTACATTTCATGTCTAACAGAAGGTTTAACCATGTACATTTATATATACAATATGTGGGTACTGTAAAGTTAACTGTCTGTACTTGCATCCATGTTATAACTGTGAAGAAAGTACTGTAATTTATGCAGAAGACAAGCAAGTGATCAGGCTGAAGTCAATCTGGAAAAGGACGGAGTTTCTCCACAGATGAATTGGAGGTGGTCCAACGCAGGACAGCTTCCACGGTGCTCTGTGTCCAGCAACAAAGTACTGGAACTGGAACTGTTTCTCAGTAAAAGCACTGGAACTGTCAGTCTGTTGAACTAACATAGTAAGTAGTAGGGATCCCTCTGTAATATTAACTTTTGGTAACAGATATATGGTCACAGCCACTGGCTAAGGCTCACCACTGAAGAAATGTAAAGCAGAAGTCTTTATTTTGCCTCTGAAGAAAATATCCAAAAGTGACCAGACAAACTCCGTACTACTGTATCTGTTATACTTTGTCTCCGAACAAATTCTTGCCAAACAGTTAATTCTTTCAGAGCTATTTCAGTTCTATTATAACACAGCTAGACAGATGAATAGACTTAAGCACACTTAGTCTAAGACGTCACCACTGAATGAAACATACTGTCCAGTTTATATACTCTTTTCAACCAATGTTATTTTTAATGTCCTTGTGATTTGTTCTCCTGGTTTCTGTCTGTGTCATGAAAAAGTCCATGGTAATTTCATGCTATTTTTTGGTCCTTGCTGTATCTGAAGACTTCACAAACGTTTCTCCATGTCATCTTTCCGTCACTTGACCTGTCTGTATTTATTTATTTATTTCTGCATCTGAAAGCCAAGAAAGTCAACTTCCTTTTTTTTATAACAGGATGCATTTACAGTAAAGCCCTCAGCTATATGTTATTAATATCTAAGCTGAACATAACTGTTCTTGCAAAGCAAGCCATATTATTTTGAAAACTGCTGTTTGGCCTTGCACATTTCCTTTCACTGTACACACAGTATATTGGGGAAAAGTACTTTCATTTACACAATGGGCCGGATTCACGAAACCTCCATGTAAGACTTAATATGTCTTACTCAGTGGCTGCAGTTGAACGGTATGTTATCAGCGTGCAATGAATATTCATGAGGGCATGCTGACTCATCCATAACTCTTACACGGACTGATTAGGCAAGCAGGGGGCGTGTCCGACTGCCGAGCAGTCTAAAAATCCACGCCCCTGCAAGGTTTTAAAAAGCATAATGTCAACAGACAAGAACGAGTCCGCTCAAATGTACTTGCACTCAACACCACACTCCCTGACACTGTAAACCCCCATCAGAGTTATAAAACAGAAAAAATATATTTTTTTAAATCCACGATATAGCTGCCCATATTTGTGCTTGTTTGCGTGGGTGTGCCCATTGCTTAACCACAGTTAGCAATTGTGACACTGAAGATCATATAAGAACTACTTATGCAAATTAATCCAAATAGCAATAGCATAATGGTAGAGCGTATGTACAAAGAGAAGGCATTCACAGTTCGAGTCCCACCATTCCCCTTCTTATTTATGTTTTAAATCAGTATTTGAAATAATACCAGACAAATATGATTACAATTTTATTAAAAGCAGTGACACGGTCAATGTATCAGCGAACAAAATATATATTTTGAAAAGACCCACATATACAATAGCCTGCCATTAAGCAACATTTTACACAGCTAAACACAGGTGCCCATAGTTTAATAGTGCTATACCCATCTAAACAGAGGTGCCTATACTTTAATAGCGCTTTATCCAGCTAAATAGAGTTGCCCATAGTTTAATAGTGCTTTACCCAGCGTAATAGAGTTGCCCATCCTTTAAAAGCGTTTTGCCCAGCGCAATGTGTTTGCACGGACGTGCACACCAACCAGGGCACAATAGGGCACAGTGGAGCAACATAGAGCTAAGTTGCTTAAACGCGGCCACACCCCCTAGCCTGTCTAGACAGTATTAAAATAAAAGAATGACAAAGTTTGAACCCAGGACCCTTTGCATCATAATCAAAGTACAGAACCACTAATCCATGACAACATAGGGAAAACAGCCACTATTAACATTCATAAACTTAGGAATGGTAGTTTAACCATTACTAAGCAGGTCTGCAGTCAGCCGAGAATTTTACAAAATGGCCAATCACAAAAAAGTGCGGAAAATTCAGCATATTTAAGCCCCACAGGTGGGAATACACGCCATAACTGATTGTAGCTCACATCTGCAGTCAGAATGTCTGGTGGTGGAGAGGGAGCGCGCTTCCAAGCACAGAGATGGGGCACCGAGGAGTCCAAATACATGGTTTGGCTCCTAGTCCACCATCACCAGGCAAGACTCCTGCAGGGCCAGTTCCAAGGGACAGAGTACAAGGCAGAGGCTTGGAACCGGTTAGCTCGTGACCTCACCAGTGCCACAGGCGTTCCCCGGACTGGTGAGCAGGTCCGTCACCACCATGCGGACCTGAAGAGACAAAAGTAGGACTGCCTGAACCAGTGGATACAGGAGGCCCATGGGATGCAGGATGCCCCAGTACTGTGAAGAGAAGACACCGCTTGCATGTCAGAAAAGGTGTAGTAATAGAAATGCTCTGAATCACCCAAAGTCTGAACTGCAAAATGTCTGAACTATATGACAGGTGTATCCCAGTTATATGTATCTTTCCCTGAGGCTGTTCAAATATATACGTGAGAGTATCTGAGGCCTGGAAGAGTCAGAAACAGACAGGCATATCAACTTGTCTGCTGTTACACACTCTGCAAATAGCTGTAGAATGAATCCCACAAGCATGCCCTTATGTAGAAGTACAACACAGAAATAGCAAAGGATGTAGCCATGTACTGCTAGCAACCACTTGTGACAATGCCATTGTTCAAGTGCTGAAAAGACTGCTGTGGTGCACAGTCAAAGAATACTAGGCTGACCTCTGTCTACCATCTGGATATGTCCACAGGTGGGAGCTACTCAGGCAGACTACAAGCCTTCATAGACTTACAGGTACACAGCAACTCTACATGTTCAGTAAGATAAACATCACATGATAATAAATAATGCACACTGCAGTTCTGCACCCCTACCCAAAGGTACTATATACCTGTGTAGTCAGGCACTACCAAGGATGTAGGTAGGCATGCACAGTACAGAAATATGTCCAGTCGTCCTGAGCAGACTGTGCTAATGCCAACACAAACCACAAACTGTTCAGATGTGAGTAACATACTAATGACAGTATAGCAGTTCACAAACAGTGCATGTGCCTGACATTCATAATTGGTAGTACAACATACTTAGATGTCCTCACCACTCTCTCAGGGGTGGAAGGTTTCAAATATCCCACCTAATGTATTGCATATGCACAGCTGTTGCTGGTAAAGAAATGGGCAGCTATGGACCTTCTTCACACCCATCGTGTACATCTCAAGCTAGTTTCCCTACTGTCTTCCCCTCTTTGAGCACCCTTTATCACCACATTCCTATCTCCCCATTTACTTTTCTGTCAAAGACATGAGCGCAGGATTTAGCGGGAGTGAGCACTTGTAAACAGTAGTAAGCGGGTTTGCACCAGTGTGCGTATGTGTGCGCCTAGCTTAGCATTGCTAAGATATGATAAGCTATGCCAAGCTTAGCTTACTATTGCTAACATAAAATAAGCTAAGCTAAGCTTAGCTTAGTATTGCTAAAATACAATAAGCTAAGCTAAGCGTTGCTTAGCATCGCTAAGCTTCACACAAACCCGCGCCAACTCGCTTACAACTGCATAAAAGTGCCTTTGTCACTCTGCATGACAAGGCCCTTGTATTGCTCAGCAGCAAAATAAAATACTCTTGTCAGTTTCAAACCCCACACTTTGGACTAACCAGTCTGAAAAAGTACCACTAAGCCACAGCAGATATACAATAACTTGGTGCTGAAAGAAATATAACATGCAATACAAGGAGTGCATGTAAAGGGAAAATAGGAAAGCCATAGGAATACATTGCAATAAAGAAATATAACATGCATTACAAGGAGTGAATGTAAAGGGAAAATAGGAAAGCCATAGGAATACATTGCAATAAAGAAATATGACATGCATTACAAGGAGTGAATGTAAATGGAAAATAGGAAAGCCATAGGAATACATTGCAATAAAGAAATATAACATGCATTACAAGGAGTGAATGTAAAGGGAAAATAGGAAAGCCATAGGAATACATTACAATAACTACTGTTGTATGCCAGTTAATTCCCTAATTCCAAAAGAAAGTACATACTCCCATGTATCCAGTGTTAGCATTAGGAGGTGTGAGTAAACTTACACACTGAGAAGAGTGTACTGGAAGAAGCAACAGTCAGGTTTCAGTACAACATGCATTTCACTGGCTACAACCCAGCTTCAGATATGAGACATATACCAACCTTCTGACCAACACAACAGTGTCCACAGCAAACAAGCATGGTCCCCACCTTGCAAAACTGAAAGGCTTATGCCTACCTAACCTATCATTTTATAGCAGTGTCCTGAAATTACAGTGAGAACTGCAATTACCACACAGCAGGCTGCATGCAATTACTAAATGGTGGGCACCAACTGGTGCAGAGGTCATCACATGCACATGTGCAGATACCTACAGAAGCAGCCTGTACTTGCTGCCCACACATGCAATAATATCATTGCAGCAACTGGAGAGAGATAGAGTGAGTGAGAGAGACAGACAGACAGACAAACAAAGAAACAAATAGAGGTAGTTGGAGACCAACCCAATAAATAACAACAAACAGAGGTGGTTGGAGACACCAACCAAAATAAAAGAAAAACAACAAACAGAGGCAGTTGGAGACATCAAACAACCAACAAAAACAAAAAAACAAAAAAAAAAACAAACAGAGGCAGTGGAAGACACCAACCTAAACAAATAAAAAAAAAACATCAACAAGTACAACAGACTGAGGTGAGAAATACAAAGGTAAGGTATGTAACACAGATGTATTTGCTGGCATCCGAATGATGTGTCTGAAGGGTACTCAACATTCTGTGAACACTCCTTATGTGGTAGCAGTCCATATCTATATGTATATGCAGATGTGCAAAGGGCAAGGGACATACTGCAACTGTTAGTGAAGGCTGGACATATATATGTATTTGAAGGTTGCTATGTGCACATATCTATGTAGATTGTAGTGTGTGGCATGGAAAACAGCAAGCAGTGCAGGTATATGTCATGTGGTGGTTAAATGCTGTGGGACTGAGTTACAGCCAGTGAGGTCTGCTACGGCTATACGGCCTGAGGACAGTGAAATGCATTCTGCACAACACTGTGCAATATTATTACATAATTGTATGTTTCACAACTGTTCCATAATTGATATTCCCACCATGAATGGTGGGAAGTATATGTGCATATATGTGCATGTATATGTACAGCAGTGGCTGCTTACAAGTATGTGTGTATATATATATATATATATATATATATATATATATATATATATATATATAAATGTATATATATATATATATATATATATATATATATATATATATATATATATATATATATATATGTATGTGTATATACACACACACACACACACATATATATATATATATATACACACATATATATATATATATATATATATATATATATATATATATAGATAGATAGATATAGATATATGTATACATATAGATATATACATATATACATATATAGATATATATAGATATAGACATATGTAGATATATAGATATATACAGATATATATGGATATCTATGGATATATATAGATATGTATGTATATATATATATATATATATATATATATATATATATATATACATATATATATATATATATATATATATAGAGTGATATATAAATATATATGTATATAAATATTTATAAATATATATATATATATATATATATATATATATATATATATATATATATATATATATATATATGTATATAAATATTTATAAATATATATATAGTGAGAGAGGGAGACACAGGGTAAGACGTATTGCAACAGGTGCTTGGTGACCAAGGCATGGACTGAACACCAGTATTTAAACTGCAGTGCCATACCCCATTCCAAAACACTTTACCCACTAACTACCAGATAGGTGGTTGCCTGACTAACACTGAAGATGTCAGAAGGGAACATTGGACACAGGTGGACAGTAGCCTCCCCTTTGATATTCACAGTGCCACACTAGTCTAGTAGTCTGTCTACGTGGTACGTGTCATCACAAATGATGTGTCATGTACGGAAATATAGGACAGTGTTCCCCTGTACTCATCACAATGCCCTATGTGGTATATACCTCACATGACAACTACAGCAAGTTGAAAGGCCACAGACATACCTCATAAAGGGTAAAACTGCCCTGAAACACATACCCTATGCAGACTGACTCACATAACCACAGCTACAGTGCGTTGCATACCGTCCACCCAGAGGTTACCTCTGCCGAACATACAGAGGTATGCCACACCCATAGCAGTCAGACAACCACCATGTCAACACCTCACAATCCCACCGGGCTACACAGCCTAGGTCCCTAATCCTCGCAACCTCACTAAACAGCAAATGCTGGAGGGATAGGCTCCTATTGGCAAATATGCCATACTCTGGAGTAAACCACCCAGCATGAACAAACAAGGCTCCTCAGTAGCAGATGTCAGACATACCCCTGATGATTGTCTGGGGGATAGGTAACACACCGTGGGAATCACCTCTGTGTATCCGGTTGACAGGAGGAAGTGAAATCTAATTTACATGTGTGTCAAAGGCCAGGGTAGCATATTGCTAGGCTGCTGTAGGCTCCAGGGACAACAGCGTATTAGCTACTTATGACACAATGCACACAGACATGTACACAGTGCAATACCTGCTATGTGAGGTGGAATGAGTGTGACAGTGAATGTGTGCAAGGTCTGTAACGGTGTGATAGCTAAGTGTGAGGATGTTTCTGTCATGGTGTTTTGTGTCCTAAGTGTGAGGCCAGATGTGTCAGTTATTGGGATGCATTCATAGTAGGATGGTATATGTTGTGACGTAGTTCCTTGTGTATGACTGTGGTGCCCGATACTAGGCTGAAGCAATACATGTATGCTCAGTAAGTGGTACTGCTGGTGAATCCAGCCGACATTTGAACTGTTGTACCACCTGAATCTGTAGGCCTAAACAGCACAGTATGGTGTATGTTCACATTCCCTGGTAACACTGTCTTGTGTGTTTCCTGTAGTCTGCACAGATTACATTCCTCAGGCATAGGTATCTGTAAGTAGGGGCACACAGTACTGTAAGGTACACAGGAAATGCTCATCTGTGTCGGTATACATTTGTGTGTTGTATGAATGTCTGATGTGTGTGTAATGATGCCTGTACCATGTCCGCAATTACATATGTGATGCAGGGTTTGCATGTGTACCTAGCAACATGTATATTCTGTTGCAGCAGTATGCCAGCTATATTAACAACTGTGCACATATGTTAGGTAGGGGTATGGCATCAACAACTAGGGTGGGTTACTGGTTATACTGTAACTGTACTTCACATTCATTGCAATGGATGACATATTTCTGCATGCATTAGCTTGATATGTACCCCCTGGCAAGGCTGTGCATTGGATCCCAAACAGTGGGCCGAGTACTGGTGTATACTGGTGTGTCATATGGAGTGTGGCAGGCACTGTCAGCCAATTGTGGGCTAAGCACTGATATGTGGTATTGAATGTGTGCATCCTCTGACAGATGAGCAGATGCCATATATGGCAGTTAACTGATATCTGTACTGTATAATGTTGTGTGCCACATGACTTGCTCACACATATCATTTACTTGTCTTCCATGCTTATGGCTCATCACAGGAATCCCTGCTACACAGCCGCAGATGAAAAGGAAATCCACCACAGCCTGGTTCAGCACTATATCCTGCTGTTTTCCAGGGCCAGCCAGTACCAGCAGGAGCATACTGCACTGTGGCAAGAACTTGTTCATTGGGTAAATGACATAGGCATGCATAACTGGACATATGAGCAGGCATGCCATCACTGCAGTGATTTAATTAGACATGTCAGGTGGCGTGCGTCTGATATCCACAGACAACAGCTTGCCACAGGTGGTGGGGTGGCCATGAATCCCCACTCACCAGAGTGGAGGAACTGCTGCTAAGTGTGGTGGCTCCTGGCCTACAGCAGCAACAACATCACACATGTGTCATCATGGAGGCCAGAGCTACCCAGCATGGTGACATGGAGCATGCAGGTAACATGCCCTAGCTGTAGACTACTGTTACCTGTATTGTTAGATTATGCATGTGTGAGATGTGTACTGTGTTTAGCAGTTGTGCTGCCTATTATGTGCAATAATGATAATTTAAATAGTATCTGTACACCTATGCCTGTTGTTCTACTGTAGTTTAGCACATTCACAGTAGCAATGCCACAGTTGTGGCCACTGACAAATTGTGTCATATTCTTGCAGGTCCCTCTGGTGTGACGGCAGGGCAGACATTACATGCTGGTGAGTGTGTTAACACTTTAAACATGGTATTAAACTGTGCATGTCATAGGTGAGGTGTAGGCCATGTACACATAACACACCTACGTATAATGCATGCTGTGCATGTTTGCTGTGAGACGTGAAACATCTCAGTATTGTCAGTAGCTGCCTCAATCACATGCAATGCACAGAGCATCAGACACAAATGTGGCAACACTGTACTGCACATTGGATAGGCATAGTTGACACACATGTACACAGCATAACACGTTTGTCACACGCAGTACATCTCAACATGCTACACATAGTGTAACCGGACACCCGCTGCCAGGTCACATTTCAGTATCCCACATGTCATCCACACACCACACATAATATACCTGAGGAGTAGGGGCCTAGCATGGGGCTGTGCAACACTCCTCAACACATAACACAGTCATGTTAGGCAATGCTCCCTATTGGGCACCTCACACACCCTTGTGCAACATGGCTGTGTAATTGTAAACTTAGCCACAGCACTGCGGTTCAGCTACTGCATGCTAGGCGGTGGTCTAGCACACTTTAGTGGCCTTGAGTGACCACATGATGCATGATGATGATGGCTAATGGTACTACACCCCATACTGTTACAATGGCCATGTCCAGGATTGGTATGCCATCACGTATACAAGCACCACTCATCCCGTGTGTGTACATAGCATGCATGTACTACACCTGTGTCTACAATTATCTGCTAGAGACACAGACACTGCAATCAGACATAAAAATCCATTTGACACATAGATAACACATGCAGCCATGGTATGTATACCTGTGTGTGATGGTGCACAGGACATTGCAGAGCTTATAATACTTGCACAGAAATGTTGTGTCCTTGTACACATTGTGTTCCAGGATGTAGGCAATCATTGAACATGTACACACATGCACCACAGCCATGTACACTGTCATTAACTATGGCTGTCTACACTCACACTGCATGGACTTGATCAACACTTATTCTGCATGCTGACACGTGACGTGACTGTTTGCCTTGTGATACTGTCACCCACCTTCAACCAGTATTGAGTATGATTTGGATTTCTGTGTTTGTGCATCTGCTGTAGTGAGGAGTGTGCATGTGTACCTGTGTTCCTGTGTACATGTGTTCCTGTGTTCCTGTGTGCATGTGTTCTTGTGTGCATGTGTGCATGTGTTCCTGTGTGTGCATGTGTGCATGTGTGCATGTGTGCATGTGTGCATGTGTGAATGTGTGCATGTGTGCATGTGTTCATTTGTTCATGTGTGCATGAGTGCATGTGTGCATGTGGGCATGTGTGCCTGTGTTCCTGTGTGCATGTGTGCACATGTGTTCCTGTGTGCATGTGTGCATGTGTGCATGTGTTCATGTGTGCATGTGTGCATGTGTTCTTGTGTGCATGTGTGCATGTGTGCATGTGCAGACCATAACGTGTGTTTCCTTTCTTCCTCTCACAGGTGCTGAGGTAAGGGTTGGTGAAAGCAGCAGGAACCTGATGCCACTGCCACAGATAGTGGTGATGATGACACATGTATTTTGGCACAGGGAGATTTGACAGGGTCTGTCGTTGGTCCACCAGTCAACAGTACACAGCATTCAACCCCATCTATGTGCACACTCATACTGCCATTACATTCCTCACCATCAATGGCCATAGGGGAAGGACAGCATATAGTTGGCATTGACCAGGAGAGTGTGGTACCCATGGCACTTGCATCCCCTCACAACAGCCATAGCAATAGACCCAGAACAGTACCCCATAGGCGGAGGTCCAGGGTTTCTCGGAGGAGCACCACTGGACGTATTGCCCCGGGCAGGCATGCCCTCACAGGTCTTATGATGACCACTATGTTCTGGTCTGTAATGCAGGCTCAGGCACATATGGAACGGTACACCAGGCAGGGACTTAGGGCACAGGGGGCACATTACACTGCTATCAATGACAGCATCCGTGACCTTGCCATCCGGACGTACACCGAGGTCATTGATCGATGTTGGGAGGAGACAATAGATGCCCTCCACAACATGTCTTCCTCGAGCCAGGACCATGCTGGATGGTTGCGATGTCGACGCAGATGCATGCCAGCAACAGCAACAGCTGGCAGTAGTCGCGGACCACCCACAATTCACAGCCTCTCCCGTAGTGGCAGTACTGGGGCTGGCCTGTCCATTGTCCGTCCCAGTAGACCATGTGCACGTGGCTCTGGCTAGTCCCAGCAGGGACATGGGTCCAGTCATCATACCTCTGCCTCTGATGACAGTACCCAGTCAGGGTTGGTACCCAATGCTGTGCAAAGCACCCCTGCCAGGCACAGGTACTGTGTCCGTGGCCAGAGACAGTGATCTGTACAGCCAAGCAGGTACAGTCTGTGGCTGTCCCACAAACCACTGTATATGGCAGCCACATGGTGGAGCTGTGTGTATGCAGACACACACACACATTAACCAAACAACTAGGGCTCACACATACACACACACATTACATCAACAATGGCCCATGCTGTACTGTTGTCCCTCACACATGCACACACACACACACACACACACACACACACACACACACACACACACACAGACATGTCGATTGGATGGGTCAATGTCAGGCTCTGGCAAACAACAAAACGCCCTGTGCATATGATGATACCTGTGCCGCCTCCTGTCATCTGCATTATTGATGGAGGGACAGGCTAACATGGTGCTGATGCACAGGGTGACACTATAGCAGTGTAGCAATAATAGCAAGTTGTCAACAAGGAAGTGTAACTACATCCTTTTAGGTATATCTGAGCAGACATTATGCATCAAAGCTCTGATTGTCAATGTAGCATTGTTTACACCACTGTTAGGTCTGAGTATGTATTATCCACCCATGTGCCACTTGGCTGATGTGTGATGTGTTGCCAGCATGTGTTAATGAGTAGACAGTACGTGTGTGATGTGTGCAGTACAGATTAGCAAGTGTACATCTGCGAACATGGTGGGTACGCACTGTCTGGATGTACGTGCATAGTGGACACATGGGACATGTGGCATACCCTGTCGTACACATTGTTAACATCTCATTGCATCTTTCAATGGCCAGTATGCATTCTACTACAGTTATGTAATAACATGGGTAGACGTGTGTATGACATGGGTTGACACTATGCTGCGGGTGATACCGTTAATATCAGTCAATGATTTGCGGTCTGGTAGTATACACAACCTCAACAGCATGACTGTAAGCAATCATTGGATGATGTCCTGACAAATGACACACAGTAGTATGGAACCCAGTATCAATTGGATCCTTCCGGTGCTACACTATAACACTAACCAGTGGTGATGACTGCCACCCATTACTGTGACCACACCTGTGTGTCATATAGCCCCCTTAGGTACATGCAGACACACTAGGGATGTGTCCATCCAATTCTGAGAATGCATGGATTGGCCTACAATGCATTCTCTGGATGGGATGCATATCCTACACAAGGGTATCAGATACCTGTTGTGTGATACATGCTGTATAGCAGTATGCTGACTATGGCATAGTCATCCTCATGTACTAAACATACTATCCTATCAGTACCACACAGGTGGTAGCCCTCAACATGTATGTCGAGTACCATTGTGTACATACAGACCCATGTTATGTCATGTGTCCCTTGTATCCACATATCCATAGGTATTGTGGAGTCCCAAGGTGTATCAAATAAGACATTAGAAACCTGAATGCATATCCACAAGGTAGTCATACACCTATAAAGACTGTCCATTCTTGGCAGACTTTGTTGTGTATGACCATGTCTGACATATACCCCAGGCATATACCCTCACTCACACTACTCTTAAGTAGCTGTCATGGGTGTGTGTGCCACAGATGACCTTTTCCACAGAACAGGACAGTGGACGGCCGTGTCACATACATACATATGTGACCTACGATCTGAGAAGCAGTGGCACAACCTGTCAATGAAAATTAATGTATTCATGTAGTATGCAGGCTTCACACATATGTACTGATCGAGGGGACATGTACACATATATATTTGCCACGCAGATACCTGATGTCTGCAATGCACTTACTGTTGTCATCATACTATGTCATACCATAGTAAAAGCAAAACCCACACCGCGTTGACCAACACTGACACACACACACAGTCAGCATTTTCAGGATTCAAACCCCTATCTAACCATGTTATAATACTAGAAAGTGACACATTAACACGGCGGGCTATTTACTTTATTGGCTCGGTTTCCTTCTCCTGTTGTATTTGTAGGATGGTGACATCATCAGACTTTCCAAAGAGGAATGTACCTCTTTCAGTTTGTTTTCACAGTCTCCAAAAAGGACACTCCTTTCAAAGACAATTACACACAACCCTGCCCACACACACTTACTGTTTGCAGAATTCAACCCCCTACCTAACTATGTTATAATACTAGAGAGTGATGCATTAACATGGCACGCTATTTGCTTTACTGGCTGGTTTCTCTTCTCCTGCTGTATTTGTAGCATGGTGACATCATCAGACTTTCCAAAGAGGAATGTACCTCTTTTAGTGTGTTTTCCCAGTCTCCAAAAAGGGAACACCTCTCAAATGAAACTGCACACATACACCCCCCACCCACACACACACACAGTTTGCAGGATTCAAACCCCTGTCTAACTATGTTATGATACTGGAAAGAAACGCATTAACACAGCGCACTATTTGCTTTACTGGCTGGTTTCCCTTCTCCTGCTGTATTTATTGGATGGTGACATCATCAGACTGGACATGGTGATGTGTGTACACTTTGTTCTATGCCATTCCAGGAATGGTCCATGTGGGTCAGCAGGTGTCAACAGCTTGAACATGATCTCAGTATCCTTACCTTGAGTGATGTATCTGTGGACACATTGATATTCCGTCATATGTCAACACATATTTATGCACAGCTTCTTGGTTTTGTGGATACTACATGTGTCTGGGATGTTGATAAAGGGCTATTCAAAGTCTATGTGACACGTGCAGATGTGTTCATTGATGTATGTCTTGGGTGGCTTCCTTGCAAATATTCTAGCATGTTTTGGAACCATGATCCGCACATGAGCATACCACAGTTGGTAGGGTTGTGTATTTCTGTCAGCTTCCAATAGCTCTGTTTATTACTGCAACAATGATGGACTCCATGACCTTGCAGAACAGACCTCATAGGCATACTGGACTTGACTTCCCATGGTGTGTTGTGCACCAACACTTGTGGGGAGTGGCATATGTAGCTGTGACACATTCAACGGTTCCTCATCCTGTGTAGGGGGTGTGGCTCAGCTGACTGTTCAGGTGCATGATCTGTTTGTTCTGTAGTTTGTGCACGACACATATTGGGAATCAATGTATTCCACCTCCTGTCATGCTTTTGGCAGTGGGGGTAGCTGCTCATCCATTCTACATATGATATCTCCTGGTATGATGATGTGGACTATTGTCAGTGGGGGATGGGTATGTACATATGGACCTGTCTGTCATGATGTCAGCATTGACACTCAGATACAGCTGGTCCTGACTCAGGACATATATGGGTGTACATTAATATTTATGACATAGCTGAAGGAGGTGCCATGATTCAGTCTGGACTCCTTCTCAGCTCCTCTTTACAAAACACTAACGAACATGAGCACTTATCCCTGTTATACTCTTTTACACACTTAACACCCTACTGATCCTTTGTGATCAGGCTACAGAGTATGTCATGATAATATTCTGGCATGTCCAGGGGATGGTTTTGTGTGTACTCTTCAGTCCAGCTGGTGGATATTGTGATATTGACACAATATCACATCTGCCTCATATACACAAACAACCCTCTCCTCCTCCCAACAAACTCAGATATATGTGTGAGATGCACCTATATAGACATACAGGGAGCTAAACTCTCTCGACCCATGACTGGCACAGTCTATCAGGTGGTGAAGGTAACCACACACACCACATATCAGTCTCACATATCCTCTAGCAACAGCACTCAAACCACATTAGCACACATTGACATACTTTAATGCTGTAGATTTACTCTACCTAAGCAGCAGAGACCTCCAAAGCAGACACACACACACCTGCTACCCCACTACAATACCCACATATCACTAAGTTCACAATGTCAGTGTGCCACACAGTCACTGCCCTTCGGGCTAAACAACACACCTAATAAACTTGTAATAGGCGACACTTATGTTCAGACACACTGACATACCACTCACCAGCCCTGACAAGGGAATAGTCACTTTGGGCTGTCTGTTGGGTGCCAGGATCTGCCACATAACACAGGCAGTCAGGTCACTCCAAAGCAAGTACAAGACTGGCGCCATCATTGTCCATGCTGGTGTGTGTAACCTCAGATGTTACTCCCTGGACCACATGACATGATGCATGGAGGTACACTATGATCATGTAGCCCAGGCCAGTATGACCCTGACCTTGTCTAGCATCTTACACCCACCCATTATGATGTCACAGTATACGGACACACATATCACATTTAACAGCTGGCTAACAAATTTGTTTCATTCATAGGGGATACAGTGTCTGTCAGCGTATGGTGACATGCTCAACATGCCACGTAGCTTCACTATGCACAGCTTGCACCTGTCATCCTTGGACTTTGGTATGCTGGCTAAGGCTCTTGCTACCACCAGAGTGCCTTTTTTAAGCAGGGCTCAGAAGACAAACCCACCTCCATAGACATTACAGGTTAAATGAAACTAAGGGTAATGCTGCTCAACAACAGTTGTGTTAACCTCATATTGTGGCCACTCAGGACACTCCTCAGTATGGAGGAGATCAATATCTGTGCACTGACAGACACCTGGTTCAGTCTCGCTTATGCACACCAGCACTACCAGGTTATGTTTCATACCATGCTGTCTGACAACAAGACTTGGAACAGACAACACAACTAGGGGGTGTATCCATATACATCACAGATACACACACCTCCAGGTTAACAGCACTGCACAAAGCATCATAGATCATACATATACAACTACCATTGTGCAATACTGCCTTTCAGTTTGTTGTCTGCTACAGAACACACTCCCAAACTCAGGAACCACACTCGGCTTCTGTGGGAACTATGGAGAATATGAAGGTCTCCACAGACACCATTATATTGTGTGACTTCATATACACACATATTGACAAGGGATACTACTCAAGCCCCGACAACCTCACCAACAGTCACTACAATTTGTGGACTCATATGCTTTGGCACCACCAGTCAGCACAGCCACAAGGGGAAATACATATTGGACCTGCTCATCACCAACATGGGGACTCTATGTTCCACACCAGCGATGTACCCCTCATTGGTAAGGTCAGAACATACATGTATCTCACAGGACATACATATACCCTCTACACACCCATCCTGGATAATCTTGGTGAACTTCTCATGAGCTAACATCTCACTTCACCAAAGCAAGGTGGTATCCTTCAGAGATCCTGAGACAGTGGCATATACGGCTCACACTGCTGCATCCTTTACATACACATTCTATGGACACCTAGTGGACTGCATGGATTGTGCTTTCCCAAATAACAACAAGACCGACTACTACAATGGCAGGGGGCCTGTCTGGTAGACCCCAGCCATTAATAAGCTGTACAATGTCATGAGGATGCTACTACATGATAGAGCACAATCCCAGACTGGGAAGGCATCTGTGATCTGTACTAGCAAACAGCTACAGTCACTCATGGACTTTTCTAAGGGCTGCTTCTACCAGACAATTGCACCTGACATGTAGGACTATCACAGGGCCTTCTTCAGTTTTGTCAGGAACCTGGGTGGACACTCACTGATATGCTGTGAGTTACTGCATACTGACTAAACCTACCCTGAACCCACTGGCATTGCCTACATCCTGGCAAACAGGTTCAGTGCAGATGTCTCCCACCCATCCCCCCTTAAGGAGCAACTATCCATCCCAACAGAGTATAACGTCCCTGACATCACACAGTAACAGGTGAGTGCTGCCCTCCCCACAGCGTACATCACAGTATTAATGTGACCAGATGGTGTCCCAGCCTGCATCATACATGAGCATCATGACAAATGCAACCCTCACATTACATCACTGTTCAATATCGGAGTTACCACAGTTTATGTACCCAAGGCATGTTGTACTGCGACAGTGGTCCTGCTCCACAGAGTTGGTGCCACAATGGACCTCAGACAATATTGCCCTATAAGCCTATGTAACCTGTTTTGCAAAGCTATGGAGCATATTGTCATAGGACTCCTACACATAGACATCGGGAACCTACAGACACTGTGTCCTACTCATTTCAGCATTGTTGTGGGCAGATCTTGCCTCTTCAACCTGTAGGTATTCTTTAAATGGCTAACAGGTCCATCAACATAGGGACGGCTGTCCACACAGCCTACCTGAACCTTGCAAAAGCATTCAACACAATAACCCACTGGGCCATTATGCATAAGTTCACCAGCGTCAATTTGGACACATATCTCACACAATGGATTGATACCTAGATCAGGGATGGCACCCACATGGTCAGAATTGCAGGTGCCATGTCTGAATATACACCAGTTACACATGGCATCCCACACAGCTTGGTCCTGGGATCTCTCTTGTTCAGTATATATTTGTCTTACGTACAGGCTATCACAAGGGGAATATGGCTGAACATGTTTGCACTTGACTGCAAACTGGGTGCCATTATCAACTCTCCAGCTGCCACATGCATACTCAATCAGGGTCTCACAGAGATGGATGACTGGTGCCTGAGCCATGGCCTACAGCTAAATGCCATTAGTTGCATAGTCATCCCCTTTGGGAGTAACAACATGCCCACACATTACCACATAGGTAGTACTCCATTACATACGGTAGGAGTTGTTAGGGGTTTGGGGACATCACTTGTTCGTACTGTTGCCTTTAACATTCACATTGCCAAAGTGGTTGGACACACCTTCTATGTGTGCCACCTTATCCCATATGGTTTCACATCTAGATCGAGTGAGGTCATTTTGCCTCTATACTCATCACATCCATGCTTGGATACAATGCCAAATTTGGGGTGTACCTTACCTGACACCTGCAGCAACTGTACTGGCCATGGACGGTCCTCAACAAGCAGATCTAGGGATTCACACAGATGACCTGCATAGTTCAGATGCAGTAACTCCAGCTCTACTCAGTCACTTACCACCTACTCAGATATGATGTGTGCCTGTTGTTTACAGCTATACCCAAACCAGAATTACTGGACATGCTCCATCTCAGGATATCCAACTCCCTTGGAGCTACACACTGCAGGGATGTATACCTCAGCACAGATGTTAATAGGACATTATGGAGGGACAGATTCTTATCCCAGAGGCTCCACTCACTACAGAATGTAATCCCAGTTTCACATAGGCAGAGCCACCCGCTCACCACCTACTGGAGACATTTTGATGACTGTGTGGGTGATTGTATATTTACCCCTGGGATATCTTCTGTGTCCCTGCTAGACAGAGGCACACTAGCATAAACGTACATGGGCTATCTTGTGTGACCTACTATTCACACACACAGTGTAGTAATCTGACAGGGTTGTGAATGCCAAACACACTCTGGCTAGGCTTGTATATGCCCTAGGGCAGATAGCCTAGTATCGACCTCTGAACCTATGCTAATGTTCAAGATGCACAATGTTTATTGCTGATACTGTTTGCAGGTCTTTATCATCTTTGCTTTACCAGTTTCCATGAAGAACTTCAGTATCTGCAGAACATATTTGATTATGACAGGGTTCCACTATATTATAGATGTGTCTGTTGTCATATAACTGTGTGCACAGGGCAGATTGCTGTTTAGTGACAGGTTCCTGGGTTAACACATGCAACTGCCAGATATGCGTAGCCCACTGCTGTACTCAGAAATGGCCTAAGTGTGTGAGCATGCCCAGTTCTGACATTCCATGTTTTGTTGCCTGACATTTGTCTCATTTATTCAAGTGTGTGAGCATGCCCAGCGTGACCCTTCAGTATGTTACTATCTGAGGTCCACTACATTTGCTGATGTGTGCGAACATGACCAATATTAACATTTATACTGTGTGTGTGGAAGTCAGGTTCTGTTCTCACTGCAGGACTCACCTTTGTGTCATAACTCAACAAGGATTATGCTGTGCCTGCAGGGTTTCCATGGAATACTTTACATAGACTTATCAACATTCTATCATACAGGTGGACCACTACAATACTGTCATGGTTTAGTGGTTCAATACTTTGGCTATAGTGCACAGCATCCTGGGTTCGAGGCCCATCACTGCTTTATATTTTCATACTGAGCAGACCAGACTGCTTAAGGGCCTGTTAAGCAAATATGAGCATGTTGGCTTTTGTTCAGCTATGCCCTACTTAGACCAGGCTTGTCCGACATTGCTCAATATTCACCAACATTGCTGGATGTTGCCCAATATTACTGAACATTGACCACAGTTGTGCTAGTTGGTGTGTGCGATTTTGTTTGCATATACTACATGGTGGTAATTGCTGTTTAGCACTGCTTTATATTGCTTAACACATGGCATTCATGCCTTAGGTGGTGCTGCAGGGCTGCCTATGTTGGATGCACATACTACTCTCCCTGCACATGTTTGGAAGCAGGTAGTGTCAACTTAGGCATCCCTTTTACTTTATGTGCGAGTCGGATAGAGGTATCATTTCCAGAGTTCCTACTGAGCTAGTGTATGTGCTATGCATTGCCTCTTTGCCAAGGCCAAACCATACTGGGCACGCCTCCTTCTGCCTACTGGGGCAGGCTCAGGTTGTTCCTCCTCATAGTCACGCTCTGCCTGTGATGGCCTTGGCAATGGTGGGGGGCTGTTTGGCCCAGACCTATGCTGGTCCTGCTGCAGCTGTTTTTGCAGGATCATATTATGTAGCATAGCACATACCATGACAATTTGGGTACATGTAGTTGGTGAGTACTGCAAGGCTCCACCAGATGTGTCCAGGAACCAGAACAGTGACGTGAGCAGCCCAAACACACGCTCAATTACATTACGTGTTTGTGCGTGTGCCTCATTATGGCGTTCCTGTTCAGGTGTGTGTGTGTGTTTCTGATGGGTGTTATCAGCCACGGCCCCAGTGCATAGCCAGCATCCCCCACTAGGTGACCATGTGGGATGTCCCCATTGGCAAATGTCTGGTACGGCTGCATCAGATGCCAGTTATGGGAATCATGGTAGCTTCCAGGGCAGCCTGCACACACATTCAGTATTATGCCCTGGGCATCACACACAATCTGGCAGTTGATGGATGGGAAGCCCTTGCGGTTGAAGTAGACCCTACCCCGCTCACCGGCTGGTGCTTTGATGCGTATGTGCATGCAGTCTATTGCACCCACTACCTCAGGGTATTCTGCTATTTGCTGGAAGAGACGCATATTGCTGGCCAATACCTCACAGGAATTGGGAAAATATGCATGATCACCGACATGTGCTGACATGGCATCCAGAAACTGGTGTAGTACCCTGGATGCTGATGCCTGTGATATCCCCATCATATCACCAGTTGGTCTCTGGAAGGTACCTGTTGCTAGTATTCTTAGGCCAATACATACCTTGGTTTCCACTGGGATGGGTTCCCCTCTGTTGGTTCTGTGTGTGAGGCGTGGCCTGCACAGCTCAACAATTTGCTGCAGAAGGTCTCTGTCCACTCTATAGCAATCCACTATCTCCAGCTCATGTAGCCCCTGGTAGGTTACCCTGGACCTGTACACTCTTCTCCATCTCCTCACTGTGGGCTGTCCAGCAGCATTTCCATTGTCACCACCCTCAGCATGTTGCATATGTCGCCTTATAACAGCAATGGCAGCCCCTAACATTTCTTTGTCTCAGTAGAGCTGTTTTCACTTCTATTAGCTTACTGCAGTGTCTGTTGTGAGAAACATAATGGACTGTTGTTAGCAGAGTTTTAAGTGCTAGGCTGGGCTGGGCTAGTGTACTGCCTGTATAATTGCCTGATTATGATTGTTTTCACCTCCTAGCTCTGCTAGTACTCCCTGGTAGCTTCCTACTATTTGTTGTGCTTCCTTTTTCCTTTCTATTTCCTCAGGGGGGGAGCGCTGCGCACACAAGCGTATACACGCGCACAACTGCTAACATGCGCACGCACATGCTTACATGGACTGAAACCTGCTTATTTGGGTTAAAACGCGCGCACACCAGTGCAAACACACTTACAACTCTTTAAACAGCCTTATACATGCTTACTCCAGCTTAAACGTGCACACTCACACTTACACGCGCGCACTCTGTCTTACTCGGGTTTACAGGCACGCACACGCACACGCACGCATGCATGCTCAGCAAGAAACTTTGGTGTTATCCACGGCATACACCTTCCATTTCTTGCCTTCCCTAGCCTACCTGTTGACACACCTCTTTCCATGATGTGTAAATGACAGCGGACACATGCCACTCTGCTCCAATGAGCTTCACTTCTTTCATACATACCCCCCTTGTGATGTCACCTATCTTCTACTCCCCATATCCTACTCCTACACTCCACTGACTGTGCTCATTTGCTATGTAAACTAGCGATTCACTATCCTAACACTCATTTACATAGGATTGCCTACTAATGCATGGTTACATGTCTTAGACTGAGCTTTCCCCCTTAGCAACCTCTACTCGGTGGCCATGTTGTCTTCAGCCTGCCATTCCCTTGCATTGTATATTACCATTTTCAATAAAATCACATTTGTGGGTTTTAATTTGTAGTATTCTAGGTTTTAAAGCACAGCCCATTTGCGCGGCGTTGTGCTACGCTTATACATCGGAAATCGCCAAAAAAAAATAATTATTTTTATTTTAATTTTGCATCAGGGAACATTTCCAATGGCCGTATATTTAGTCATTGACATGCATCCTGCACTGGATGCAACTTATATTTGGAGCTGTCACGGCTCTGTTTTGCTATTTGCAAAATGGTACTCAGTTGTCAACTGAGTACATTTCTGCAAATAACACTGCTCTTACTCGGACAGGTTTGGGTTTCCTGAATTGCAAATCTACCTCATTTGCATGCCTTTCACCTGCAATTGAGGTGATTTGCATGTCCCAGCTCTGTCCATGTAAGAGCCATTTTAGGAGCTCTGTTACACGCCCCTACAGGCTGTTCCTGGATCGCTCGTCGGACATGATGGCTGCATGGAGTCTTACTCTACTCTTAGACTCCGTGCAAGCCATTGTGAATCCGGCCCAATATCTATCACTATGTGTGCTGCTTGGTGCTCTGGGTTGTGATGTGTGTGTTTTTTGCCTCAGAGGTCTCTTTTGTTTAGGTATGTTTATGTTGAAAACTTCCACACATGTGGGAGTATTTTGTACAGGTGTGGGTGGTGTTAGAGGTGTGGTGTTTGTAGTTCTTGTGCAGACAACCTTTTCATTGCCAGATGTACTGGCTTGTAATTGAGACAGAAAGGATTGTAGGTTCTCAATGTAATTGCATCTCTCACATATTGTGTTCCTAGATGGTAGTAGTAGAGGGTTGTCCGTGTGCATGAGGCATTTGGTACACTGTCTCAGGATGCCCATATAAACCAGACTAGCAGGAAAAAATATAGGAAATTGTCCATCCATGGTTGTCAGAATCTGTGGAAGAGATGCCAGGGATAATAGACTGGGCACTATCTGAGGAGAGTACCTATAGGTGTGATTAAGGCTAGATAAAATCAATACAGTAGCTGTAAGGGAGGACCTCACTTACACAGGAGTGCTGATAAGGGAACAATGCAGCTAAAATAGCTCACATAGGGTTAAAACCATGCAGAGGTAATGTGCAATTTGCAAACAAGCACAAACCCGCACAATCACAGGGTTTAAATACCACAAAAATGAAAGTAAAATAGAAACACTGGAATTGACCAATCAATCCTTGTCCCTCAGCTCTTAGCTAAGCCCCCTATGTCAGATGAGTTCCAACCAGTTCACTTACTCCCACTAAGTGCAGGTAGGCCCCAGCCAACACAAGATTGTGTAGCAGGAAGCAGAAACCACAGGAATCATACAAACAAATCTGGATACAGCAAAACCTGTAACCAGACTATGCTAAAGATATTTAAATTATGTTTAGGTCGATTTAATACAGGAGAACAGATACACTTAAATATAACAGCAGACAGTTAATTAAACAGTTAAAAATGCAGTGCAGATTTATAGGTTCATAGGTTCATAGGTAGGTACTAGGCTCTCTGCCCTAGGGCATTTATAAGCCTAGCCAGAATGTGTTGGCTTTCGCCTCCCTTTTAGACTAAATTCCTGAACCTCTGTCAAGCAGGGCCATAGAAGTGATCCCGGGAGTAAATTTACGATTTCCCATCCACTCATCAAGATTTCTCTTGAAGAGGGTCAGAGAGGGGCTCTGCCTAACATGGACTGGGATTATATTCCAGAGTGAAGGAAGTCTTTGGGATATGAATCTATTCCTCCAGCATGTCCTATTTATTGTTGTGCTAAGGTTTAAATCCCTGGAGCATGTAGCTCTAATGGATTTGGTTTTCTTGAGGTGGAGCATGTCCAATAATTCCGGGTTAGACATGGCCTTGTACGTCAGGCAGAGATCGCCTCTGAGAAGGTGATAAGCAACTGAGTAGAGCTGGATTTTCTTTAGTCGAGCTACATAGGGCATCTATTTGAGGCCCACGATCCTCTTGGTGAGGTATTTTTGAGGTCTCTCCAGCTGTTTCAGGTGTCTGGTAAGGTACATATTTAAATAGGGCATTGTACTCAATTATGGGCCTGATGAGCAATGAGTAGAGGGGCACAATGACCTCTCTTGATCTAGATGTGAACCCTTTTGTGATTAGGTGAGCTATATAGAAGGTTTTTCTAACCACTTTGGCAATGTGATTGTCAAAGGAGAGGTTACTATCTACTTGGGTCCCCAGATCTCTAATTACTTCTTCCGTACTTAGTGGATTACCTCCTATGTGGTAGTTTGTGGGCACTTTGTTTTTCCCAAAGGGGATGACTATGAACTTTTTGGCATTTAGCTTGAGGCCATGGTTCTGACACCAGGTATCTGTCTCCTTAAGGCCCTTCTGGAGGATGCTTGTGTCAGCTGGTGAGTCGATTATGGCTCCCAGTTTGAAATCATCTGCGAACTTGGTAAGCCACAGTCCTCCCATGTTTGCCTGTACCTCAGAGAAGTATATACTGAACAAGAGGGGTCCCAGATCTGAGCCCTGAGGGATGCCACTTGTAACCAGTTTAGAGTCGGACATGGCACCCACGACTCTGACCATGTGAGTTCTATCCCTGAGCCAGTTTGCAACCCATCTTGTGACATATGGGTTAATATTTAAGCCGGTAAGCTTATTTATGATGCCAGAGTGGGGTATTGTGTAGAAGGCCTTTGCAAGGTCCAGGTAGGCTGTGTGGACTACCTTTCCCTCATCTATGGCTTTGGTTACTATTTTGAAGAAGTCAACTAGGTTTAAGAGGCAAGATCTGCCTTTAACGAAGCCAAATTGGGTAGGGTCGAGTGTTTGGAGGTACCCACTGTCTTTGTTTATGAGATCCATGATGATGCGCTCCATAGCCTTGCAGACCAGGCTAGTCAGGCTTATAGGGCAATAGTTCCCGGGATCCATTGTGGCGCCACCTTTGTGGAGCAGGATCACTGTTGCTGTATGCCATTCTTTGGGTACATAACCTGTGGTAAGGCTGAGTTGGAACAATGAATTTATGTGAGGGTTTAGTTAATTTTGGAGCTCGTGTAAGAGGCAGCCTGGGATACCATCCAGTCCCATTGATGTTGCATTTTTTACTTTGGAGAGGGCTGCTTTCACCTGTGTGTCTGTGATGTCTGGGGAACTGCATTCTTCTGGGATAGACACTGGCCCTTTTGGGGGGAAGGGGGGTAAAGTTTGCACTGAACCTGTCTGCCGGGATGTTGGCAATGTCAGTGTGTTCAGTGTATTTTGTGCCATTTTGCACCAGCTCAGAGCAGATCTGAGAGTTGCCATCCAGATTCTTGACATAGCTAAAGAATGCCTTGTGATTATCTTTAGAGTCTTTGGCGATTTTTCTTTCAAAGCTAGCCTTTGATGATTTTATGAGGGATCCAAGTTTCTTGCTAGTACTGATCAGGGATCCCTTCCCTTTTTGGGATTTTGCCTTATCATGTAATAGTTTCATCCTTCTGTTGTATAGCTTATTTATGGCCGGGGTCCACCAGACTGGTCTCCTGTTTTTGGATGAGTGAGTCTTGGTTTTACTTGGGATGGCATGATCCATGCATTCCTGTAGGTGCTCATAGAGAGCATTTGTAAAGGATTCTGCAGTTTGGGTAGCATTTTCCATTAGCTTGGGAGCTTTGAAACTTTCTACCTTGGTCAAGAAGTGTGAAGTTTGCTTTTGAGAAATTTTTCAGTGGTTTCCTTGGCTGGGTGTGGGGTTGGGATGTGGATGTCCATTGTGATTAGTTTATGGTCTGATCTTACCAACGAGGGGTTTACCTCTGGTGTGGAACATTGAGCCCCCATGTTGGTGATGACCAAGTCCAATATGTTGTCCCCTCTTGTGGGAGTGGTAAACAGTTGTTCCATGGCATTTGAGTTTGTAAACTCCAGGAACCGTTGGGAAAAAGAGATGGGACTTGAGTAGTTTTCCCAGTCAATGTGTGGGTAGTTGAAATCCCCCAATATCATGGTGTTTGGTGAGACCTTCATATTCTCCAATGTTCTCGGGAATGCCGAGTGGGGGTCCAGAAACAAGGTGGGTGATCTGTAGCAGGCTACAAACTGAAAAGCAGTTTTACCTACTGTTAGTTGCACATGGATGGTTTCCGCTGTCTTGTGCATTTGTTTACCAGGAAAGTCCAACTTGGAATGCAGACAGTTTTCAGAAGAAGCCCAGGGAGAAAAGTTCCAGATGCATGTCTTTGTAATGTGGAAGAAAACCAGTGCACCGAGAGGAAATCCACACAAATGCAGGGAGGACATTCAGACTCCACACAGAAGGCACCCCAGCTGAGAATCAAACTGTATGACCTCTTGCTGTGAGGCGACAATGCAACAGCTGCACCACTGCACCATCCATGTAATGCAAGTTAATAAAACAGCATTAGACAAGCGTACCTCAACCATGGACCTTGGTAATTATAGACGCAAAAGTGTCACAGGCCTCAAATGTCAAGCTATGGAATGTCAGAAAAAAATGCAAAGTAACCACTAATGAACAAAAAATGGCACACATGGAGCTGGAGAGCAGCTGATGCAGTAAAACCAAGGATGATATCATCAGTAGATTCAAAGTACAAACAATTTATTCCACAGAAAGTATATGCACAAGCTTTCATCCCTGCTCAGTCAGGAACTTCTTCAAAGTAATTCAGTTAGTAAATCACACTTCATTTAAATACTAAATAGGCATACGATCAATCCTAAAAAACACACACCTCTTTTTTTTTACTACACTGCTAGTAAAATATATCTTAAACAATAAATAAACTTTATCTCATCTCTAAAATACAATACATTCCCTAAAACATTCACTAAAACAACTATTTAAATTTTATTTTTAAAATATAATACATCTGAAACATTTCTCAGTAATTTTCATCTTTCCAGAGCTTTTAGTTTTAAAAAACACGCAAGTGAGAAACTGTCATTTAATCCTGGCCATTGCAGGGAATTCATCCTTAATTGCCATAGGGCTTCTTGTTTTTCTAATATTAATGCCCATAGCCCACCCCTTATATCAGATTTTATTGTCTCCAAAATACCAAATTTAAAAGTATGGTCAGGATAGTCAATGTTATGTCTGGCTAAGGCATTTGTTTCTTTCTTGTTCCTTATATCTCTTACATGTTTGTAAATTCTACTTTTTAATTTCTGCTCTGTTTTGCCTATTTAAAAACATGGGCATTTTGTGCAAACTGCACAATATACTACTTTCTCTGTTGTGCATGTGCCTTTACTGGTAATCTTCACTATGATATTGTTGATGTTAAATGAACTACCCTCATAGATGTAACAACAATAATTGCAGGTCCCACATTTTTTCATGTAGCCAATTTGTTGGTTCACATTTGTATTTTCTAAAACATGTTTTATAGTTCTGCCTTTTTTATATACAATAGTAGGTAGTTCACCTACTATATTTCTGGTGTCCCTATTATTAGTTAATACCACCCAATTTTTAAATAGGATGTCAGCTACATTCTTACTACTTTTATTAAAAATTGTGATGAATGCACAACTGAATTTCTTCTCCTCAGATGTCTCAGTATTTTGACCTATTTCTTGAGTCTGTGATTGTATACTTATACTAGTTATGACCTCCCTGTCATTCCCTTCTATTTCTTCATGTTGTTTTTGATCTAGTAATGGCTTAAAATGTCCCCTCTCTCTTTTATTTACCACTTCTAACATCACGCCATTTATTAGTGAATTTGGGTATCCCCTCTTCTTAAAATGTCTTTCAGGCGATCACATTCATCTAGGAAACTTTCAAATTCAGATGGCATTCGTGCAGCCCTTACATATTGACCTTTTAATACAGCTTTATTTTGCTTAAATGGATGAGAGCTACTAAAATGTAAAAAAGCTGTTTGAATATGTTGGTTTTCGATACATTTCAGCTTTAAACACCTTAGATACTCTTTTATTAGCCTTACATCTAGGTATGGTATATTATCAACTCTAACCATATGTGTGAATCTAAGAAAAGGGGTACACCCATTCAAATATTCTAAAAACTCAGGAATAGTCTCACCTGGCCCCTCCCAGTACATAAAAATATCATCCAAAAATTTTTTATAACATATACAGTGAGAGAAATAATTTGAATTAAATAAATATTTTTTTCTTCCACTGTAACATAGCATATGTCCCACCACAAGCTGAACCCGATGAGTTGTCTTCCATTTGCAAATAGTACGCTCCATCAAATAGAATAAAGTCGTTATGCAAAACGATACTTAATAGATGATCAAAAGTATTAATTTTTACCTGTTGTACATTCTTTTCCAAAAGATACTCACAAAACCATTCTACCCCCTATCTCATGGGATATAACGGTATATAGGTTTTTCACATCTAGAGTAATAAAATAACCACCTTCACTATAATCTAATTGATTTATTCTTTGTAGAAAATCCCATGAGTCTCTACAGATACTTTTCTCTTCAGATACAAACTTCTTTAATCTGGTGTTTAAGTACTTTGCTATGGGTTGTATGGCAGAACCACGGGCATCTACAATGGGTCTCATTGAGGTGTCATGTAGATCTTTATGCAGTTTAGGTCATCCAAACATACAAGATACTTTTGGGTGGCAAACAAGCATGTTATTCAGTTCTTCTATAGAAATGCTTCCCTCTATAAAGAGGTCATTAATTTCATTTTTTATTTTTCTCAATGTCCCATTAAAATCATTTAGTTATGCCCTTGTATAGACGCACCCTTCAAGTATATTTTTCATTTTTATGCTGTACAATTCCATGCTCATGATAGCAAACACACCTCCCATGTCTGGTTTCATAACCCTGGTCGCTTTATTCCTTTGAATAGACCTCAATAGCTCATTTTCATCTCTAGACAAATTGTGGGATACATCCATATAATTCAGGGTATTTAATCTATGAAGTTCAATCTCACAGAGATGTTCGAATAACTGTAGGGAGGGGTGTATGGGAGGGTTATAAGTACTCGATACATACAGGGGGTTCCCTCTATAACTGACATTCTGAAACAACATATTTAAATTAAATTTTCTAACAAAGAGTTTCAGGTCTACCAGTGTTTGACTAATATTCAACTTTTGTTCAGGTACAAAAGATAGATCCCTAGTAAAAATATCACATAATTTTTCACAGATAGGTACATCAGAATAGTTAAATACTTTAAAGTCCTTAGTGACGTTCTCAATGATTGTGGGATATGGTCTAGGATTTAATTCCAGGTACAGTTCTTCCCTCTGTAATTCCCCCTCGTGTTCCTCCTCTGATGTTGATTGTAATTGCCTCTTCCCTCCCAATTTGTTTGAGGGGTTTCTTTCTGGAGTGTGTTCTGGTTGTTCCTGGCTCTGAGACATTCCGAGTGCCTCAGTTGTGGGAACTCTTCCTGTTGGTCTAAAAAATAGTCACCTTCATTTTCATTAGCTGCCAAATTATTTCTGTACCTACTATCCCACATTTGTGAACGCGGGGGTTCTGGGTACGTGGAATTATTGGCATAGTCCACCCTATCTTTTTCAATCTTTTTCATTTTACGATTTTTTTATACTTCCAATTGACTTTCAATGCTTTTAAAGATGTGGTTATACTCATACTAATTATTTGTATGTGATGTCTTATTAACAATAAGTTTATCCAGATCCTCAGCCTCCTTACTAAGAGTTGCAATATCAGCTTGGTTATGGTCAGCCATCAACATCACAGGAACATAGGGAACAAAGGGAATCAAATCAGAATGCTGGAGACCAGAATTCAAGCAGGATAAATGTCTCTGTTAATAGACATGAAGCCATTAATATTACTGAATGGCTACATGTGGATGGGAGTTTTTTGCTTGGAACTGATACTACACCTGTAAGTAACAACTATTTCAATAGTTTACAAAAGTTACACAGTTTACTTTTGAAAATCAAAAAACTGCAGATGGACAATATGTACTTTAAAGAATGCCTACGTTTAAAAATTGTACCCAAAGGGCTCAGAATGTGGTAGCTTCCAACAGGTTTGGTCTGTAATTCCCCCTTCAACAAAGAATTGCTTAATATGTTTGATCGTCATGGGTTTGAATACCTTGAGCTGGTTATTAAACATAACCAAAGTCTCAGAGCCAGGAACAACCAGAACACACTCCAGAAGGAAACCCCTCAAACATATTGGGGGGAAGAGGCAATTACAATCAACATCAGAGGGGGAACATGAGGGGGAATTACAGAGGGAGGAACCATATCTGGAATTAAATCCTACACCATATCCCACAATCATTGAGTACATCACTAAGGATTTTAAAGCATTTAACTATTCTAATGTACCTATCTGTGAAAAATTATGTGATATTTTTTTCTAAGGATCTATCTTTTGTACCTGAACAAAAGTCGAATATTAGTCAAACACTGGTAGACATGAAACTCTTTGTTAGAAAATTGAATTTAAATATGTTGTTTCAAAATCTCAGTTATAGAGGGAACCCCCTGTATGTATCGAGTACTTATAACCCTCCCATACACCCCTCCCTACAGTTATTCGAACATCTCTGTGAGATTGATCTTCGTAGTTCAAATACCCTGAATTCTATGGATGTAGCCCAGAATTTGTCTAGAGATGAAAACGAGTTATTAAAGTCTATTCAAAGAAATAAAGCAATCAAGGTTATGAAACCAGACAAGGGAGGTGGGGTTGCTATCATGAGCACGGAATTCTACAACATAAAAATGAAAAATATACTTGAAGGGTGCTTCTACAAAAGGGCATCTCTAAATGATTTTAATGGGGCATTGAGAAAAATAAAAAATTAAATTAATGACCTCTTTATAGAGGGAAGCATTTCTATAGAAGAACTGAATAACATGCTTGTTTCCCACCCAAAAGTATCTTGTATATTTGGTTGACCTAAACTGCATAAAGATCTACATGACACCTCAATGAGACCCATTGTAGACGCCCGTGGTTCTGCCATATAACCCATAGCAAAGTACTTAGACACCAAATTAAAGAAGTTTGTATCTGAAGAGAAAAATATCTGTAAAGACTCATGGGATTTTCTACAAAGAATAAATCAATTCGATTATAGCAAAGGTGGTTATTTTATTACTATAGATGTGAAAGATCTCCATACTGTTATACCCCATGAGATAGGGGGTAGAATGGTTTTGTGAGTATCCTTTGGAGAAGAATGTACCACAAGTAAATATTAATAATTTTGAACATCTATTAAGTATTGTTTTGCATAACAACTTTATTCTATTTGAGGGAGTGTACTATTTGCAAATGGAAGACATCTCATTGGGTTCAGCTTATGGTGGGAAATATACTAACATCGTAATGTTACAGTGGAAGAAAAAAATATTTATTTAATTAAAATTATTTCTCTCACTGTATATGTTATACGAGATTTTTGGATGATATTTTTATGTACTGGGAGGGGCCAGGTGAGACTATTCCTGAGTTTTTAGAATATTTGAATGGGTGTACCCCTTTTCTTAGATTCACACATACAGTTGGAGTTGATGATATACCATACCTAGATGTAAGGCTAATAAAAGAGTATCTAAGGTGTTTAAAGCTGAAATTTATCGAAAACCAACATATTCAAACAGCTTTTTACATTTTAGTAGCTCTCATCCATTTAAGCAAAAGAAAGCTGCATTAAAAGGTCAATATGTAAGGGCTGCATGAATGGTATCTGAATTTGAAAGTTTCCTAGATGAATGTGATCGCCTGAAAGACATGTTTCAGAAGAGGGGATACCCCAATTCACTAATAAATGGCGTGATGTTAGAAGTGGTAAATAAAAGAGAGAGGGGACATTTTATGCCATTACTAGATCAAAATCAACATGAAGAAATAGAAGGGAATGACAGGGAGGTCATAACTAGCATAATATACAATCACAGACTCAAGAAATAGGTCAAAATACTGAGACATCTGAGGTGAAGAAATTCAATAGTGCATTCATCACAATTTTTAATAAGAGTAGTAAGAATGTAGCTGACATCCTATTTAAAAATTGGGTGGTATTAACTAATAATAGGGACACCAGAAATATAGTAGGTGAACTACCTACTATTGTATATATAAAAGGCAGAACTATAAAAAATGTTTTAGAAAATACAAATGTGAACCAACAAAATGGCTACATGAAAAAATGTGGGACCTGCAATTATTGTTGTTACATCTATGAGGGTAGTTCATTTAACATCAACAATGCCGTAGTGAAGATTACCAGTAAAGGCACATGCACAAGAGAGAAAGTAGTATATTGTGCAGTTTGTACAAAATGCCCATGTTTTATATAGGCAAAACAGAGCAGAAATTAAAAAGTAGAATTTACGAACATGTAAGAGATATAAGGAGCAAGAAAGAAACAAATGCCTTAGCCAGACATAACATTGAATATCCTGACCATACTTTTAAATTTGGTATTTTGGAGACAATAAAACCAGATATAAGGGGTGGGCCATGGGCATTAATATTAGAAAAACAAGAAGCCCTATGCCAATTAAGGATGAATTTCCTGTAATGGCCAGGATTAAATGACAGTTTCTCACTTGCATGTTTTTTAAAACTAAAAGCTCTGGAAAGATGAAAATTACTGAGAAATGTTTTAAGTGTATTATATTTTAAAAATAAAATTTAAATAGTTGTTTTAGTGAATGTTTTAGGGGATGTATTATATTTTAGAGCTAAGATAAAGTTTATTTATTGTTTAAGATATATTTTACTAACAGTGTAGTAAAAAAAGGGGGGGGGCGTGTTTTTTAGGATTGATTGTATGCCTATTTAGTATTTAAATGAAGTGTGTTTTACTGACTGCCAATTTAGTATTTGAATGAAGTGTGTTTTACTAACTGAATTCATTTGAAGAAGTTCCTGACTGAGCAGGGATGAAAGCTTGTGCATATACTTTGTGTAGAATAAATTGTTTGTACTTTTAATCTACTGATGATATCAACCTTGTTTTTACTGCATCAGCTGCTCTCCAGCTCCATGTATGCCATTTTTTGTTCAAGCTTTTGAATGTATTATTACAGACCTCATCATAAATTTGAATAGTAAAACTCTATACCCTGGACCGTCATCAGTCTGACTGTAAAAAAAAAGGTCCCACCTCTTAACCTCATTAATTTCTTTGAAAAAGGCACCAAAGCAGTGGATAGTGCTAATATAGTATATATATATATATATATATATATATATATATATATATATATATATATATATATATATATAAAACATATCTGGACCCGACCAAGGTCTTTGACATTATTCATTGTTAAAGCTTTATTGACAGCCTTGTAATTCTGAATAAAATCTTTATGCTGCTTAGTGGATAGCTAATTGATTGAATGATAGGGGTCATATGGTTTGAGTGGCAATGGTCACTTCTGAAAAAAAACATATCAGTGATGTACCATCTGGCTCAGTGCTGGATTCTCTATTATTTGGCAAATATTTCCACAAACTTTCAGGCCAACAATCCTGGCATGTGGTTATCAAGTTTGCAGGCAACTGTAAATTGAGTGTTGTGGTTTGATCTTAATTGCTCCAACATCGGTTAGACCATGTTCACAATTGGTGCAAGGACAATGGTCTCAAATTAAATGTTAAAAAATGTAGTACAGCTCATTTTGATAAACAAAACATTTTCAAATACCAGTCTGTGACACACTTCTCCAGGCAGATACTTTTGCAAGGGATCTTGGTATTCTTGATAATTCCTTATTTTACCTTCATGTCTCCACAGTAATTATGAAAACCATCTCTTTGTCTCATCTAATTCCAGGGGCATTTTGTCTACATTCATAGAAGTCTTAATTTTCTATTGCCTGTATCTCATCAGAACTATTACTGAGAGCAATGCCGCTTTTTGGTATATACTTATCTAAACATATCACTCCACTTCAGAGAGTGCAGAGATTCCTAACTAAAATGATCAGTCGCCTCAAAATCTTAGTTATCAGGACAGACTGTCAGCCCTTTCTCTCTGTACTCAGTCATTCATAAATTCCTTCTGTGTTTAACCTTTTAAGACAAAAAAGATCACATCATCTTTAATCTCATATTCCTTCACAGAGCAAATGGTTCTTCAAATACCTAGTTAAAGGAACTAAACCTTCCTCAACAGATAAATAACATTAATTGACATTATAGTTTCATATTCAAAAGTATTTCTCACATCTGAAACAAACTTCTTCTACATATAAAGTACTCTCTTGCCACGTTCAAGGTAAGCCTAGCTAACTGGATGGGCAGCCCTAGATTTTCTCCTCATTTATCTTGTCTTGCTCTCCTTGAGGTCGTATGGAAGTTTTGAATATGGGTTATTGGCTAGGCATGTATCTGTCTGCAGACAGATTGCCTAGTACATACATATAAAGCTATGAACCCATGGACTGTACATACATGGCACTTTTTTTGCTTTCAGCTACTTACTGTGTCAGTATAACCTGAGTGGTAAGAACAGTAAGCGATGATCCCACTATTTTCCTAGAAATTGGCTTTGAGGTTGACCACTGCTAGATAATGCAAGATATTGTGGATGATGTACCCACCAAAGCCATGGCATCTATGTTCTTTCACATCCATGATCTGTCAGTGACTCATGGAGATCCCAGAAAATCCAGTTAAAGTCAAGCAAGAAATGGATGGGCCCTGTTAAACAGGAAAGAAAGGTGGCCATTTAAGATGTAAGCACCACTGATAGCTGCATCTGTTTGGGTCAGTAGATAGCTTTAAAGTTGGTATGGGGCAAATAAAAGTATAGACTCTGTATTGTGGTTACTTTGAGACTGAGGTTGCAAAATCGCAATTGTGTAGGCAAAAAATGATTAAATATTGAAACACCTCTAGGGCTTGGCAGTGGAGATGGGAACCTGAGAGCTGAACAATGAAGGATGAGGAAAGAGGTGGCCATTTCACAAGTGGCAGCATTTTTAGTTTGAGCACAAGTCAATACGTTTGAACTGTATATAATGTAGCTAGAAAATGAAATGCAATGTAAAGAAAACTCTATGATTATAGATGTAGAATATGAAGACTTAGAAAGCAGAAGTCTTGGAAAGAATATCTGACTTATTGGGTTGGTGCAAAGGGCAGAAATCTAGGATCCAGTTGCCTTCATGGAATTCTGAATAAAGAAAATAATGGTAGAAATTCCACATTTGGACCATCAAATGGATTCTGTGCAAGGAGTGAAGTGGTTGTCAAGGTATGTTACCTAGTACTGAAGTCACATAGCTACAGATGGAGGGGGTGGCTAATTTGCCAAGGGGTACTGAAAATGTATCACAATAGCTGGCATGCATGTTAAATTTTGGAAGATGTTTGCTCCAAATACATGTATGATGGGAAAACAAACAGTGTCCATGATTTGTAGCACTAAAAATAAGCGAGACCCATGAGAATGTTTTATCCTGACTCCTTGAGAGTTATGCAGAAGGGGCTTGACTTTTGTGCTGATTGTCTGGCAAATATGGATCATAGCTATATAAAACTTATACGAGAAAAGCAAAAATAGCAGATGCTCCCCGAAAAAGTGAATGCTGTATCTTTACAGTTAATTGAAACATATGCGATGGAAATGGTAAGAGTGAATGAATCTACAATAGAAGAAGAAGAAGAAGTAGAAGAAAGGTGATAGTGATGGACCACTCCTCTGTGCGGGACACTTGTAGCATGATAAACAATAAAGGGCAGGAATGGTAGCAGTAGATGGCAATAGTGGATGAGTCTTGTAAAGGTCACAAAACAGCAAGAAAATGTAGGCAGTGTTGAAGCAGCTGGGTAGAGTAGCAGAACTTCAGAAAAAATTGTTATTAAGGGAGGAAGATAATATGGACATGCCACACAAAGATGGATATGTATATATATATATATATATATATATATATATATATATATATATATATATATATATACACACACACACACACACACACACACACACACATATATATATATATATATATATATATATATATATATATATATATATATATATATGTATCTATAGATAGATAGATGTGTAGATAGATAGATAGATAGATAGATAGATAGATAGATAGATAGATAGATGGATGGATGGATGGATGGATGGATGGATAGATAGATAGATAGATAGATAGATAGATAGATAGATAGATAGATAGATAGATAGATAGATAGATAGATAGATAGATTTGCATTACCAATGCAATCTATGGAAGGCAAACAAGTTCAATGGAACTTTCAGTAATAAGTGGAAAGTCCTAAAGGAAGACAAAAGTGCATATGTCATTTTTGTCCAAAAAGTGACAAATATCCACAAACAATAATGGATATCATCGTAATATGCTGACAGGTATATATAAATGCACCAATAAGAATTTGTGGAATCCAACATAATCTGCAAGATTTTCTAATAAAAATGATGTAACTTGAAGGACAATCCTGGACACTTTGCTATGGCTAATAATAGCTAACAATGGATGTGGGACTCTTGTGGGGAATACAAGTAACTTACATACTCAAGGAAGCCAGGTGACAGAAAAGCTGATGTGGGCTGAGGGTGAAGAAAATGGACACACAAGAGGTATGACGGAAAGAATGTCAGAGGGTCAGAGGGAGAGACAGATGGGCATGGGCTTTTTGGTGTGAATAGACCCCCCCTTTTTTGGGGGGGGGGGTAGAAGGAATGTTAAATATGTTAAATGTTAATTGATAAATAGAAGGAATGTTAAAATGGGAAAAGGGATTGAGGATGGATGGGTGGAGAAGGAATGTTAAAGACACAGAAAGTGAGGGAGGGCAAAAGACCTAGTATAAGTGTATAATGATTATCAGAAGGCATGACAGACAAAGGCTGGAAATACATATGAAGGAGAGGTAAGGCACACAGCCTGCAGATATACAGACTGTACAATACAGGTCAAGGAAAATGCCAAACAGGACAGGGATGCATGTTAGCCGCTGTGCAATGCAAAACTACATATGTACAAAAGCACAAGTTATTGCGGAGATGTTTTAAACTGAATACCAGAAAGAGAATAGCAATGTCAGATGTGTGTTGGAGAACACTATATGGTGAGTCTCATCATTGCAGTACACAATAGCTATCGAATAAAATCATCCAATAGGCTGTCAATAGTGCAAGTATAAGTCAAGCAACAGCAAGGATGAGCAAAAGCAGGAGCTGACAAGCCAAGGGTAGACTAGAAACTCCAAACCTGCGAAAGGCAAACAACCAAACACAGTGCCAAACAGCAGTATTGCATCAAAACATCAATCTGAATGTGCAGTAAACAAACAAGTAAACATAACACAAACACAGGAGAAATGTGATCCAAATATTATCGACATACCCCATGCCAGAGGTAAGACAGATAGATTGTCAGGTGTGCAATGTATATGTGTGACATGTAATAGCATTACATAAAGAAAGTTCATCACACATACCCATATCAATGACATGGAATATGAACTAAATGTTAATACATATATAAATAATGAAAGTTAAGAAATGCAAGCCTGTGCTTAGGCAGGAAGCATATAAATCCCTGGGTAATGTACAACACACAAGTACAACACAAACAATGATGGAATCAATGCAATTGCCACTACCTTGTGTGCATATGCCTTGTATGTGTATGATAACCAACATGGTGGCCAAAGGTAATGTTATACCAGTACACTTGCATTACAATGATGATGCCATAAAGGAAGGCAAACATGCATATAACATATACCATATATATGTGAAATATGTAGGCCAAAACTATAAGGAGGAAAGCAGATGGACAACACAGGTCAAAATCACTGAGGAAATACCAACAATAGAAAAAAGGTACAGAATAAAGTAGGAAAATCTTAGCTAAGGAGACATGGTTCACATGCCTATGTCTGTAACATAAGATGGAATGCAAGTCTTCACAAGGCACATTAAAGAAAATGGCCAAAATCTGCCTATTTGCAAAAAGTTGGCCACTGAAGCAAATGGCCAGTGTCTGAGATATAGGCATTGTGCACTGAAGATGTCTATAAAATGTCTGTGTACAAATGATACAAACAACACAGTAATGTGCAACAGTTAAACAGCAAACAGTATAGGTACACAACATAAATAGTTTTGAGTATTGCATACACATATGTACTGCCATGCAAACTTAATATAATTGGTGGGACAATCACTGTTACAGATATAAATATCACCATACATGCATAAGACTGCTAAAAGGACAGACCAGTTTGCATATGTGCAGCACAGAAAAATTCAATGACAGCATGAAACCAGTCATACATTTAAAGGGTAGTTGTGTGTTGATAATATTATTGCTATAAGCATGTACTTCCATGTAAATCAGTATTTATGCACTACAAATGCATAGGCATGGACAAGTACACAAATCCATGTATACATGTTCTAATATGAGATATCATCAAATAGACTGGCTATTGGCATATGCAAGATATGGACAAACAAGGGAGTCATGGCTGTTATTAAACAAGGCATCACCTTTGCAATTTACTAATGGACAAGTGAATGTCAACACAGTATGTCAATGATACATGTTCATATATACCAGTCACAGTACCATAATAAACAATGCATAATATTTGTCAGCATATGCCACACACAAGTGCATTGTGCCAGTGGGACAGCATGACTCAATGAATGTTACATAAATTACAAAATCAAAGATATCTCCTGTTATTAAACAGACATAAGGCTGCAACAACCACTGCACTAATGTGTGTAATGCATATACGTAGATAACATGTGCAAATAAACACACTTGACTCTCTCACTGTCTTATGTGTGAAGAATGAGAATACTGTAGTATGTGAGTTGCGGTCATCTGTCCTAAGTATATACTGGAGACACAATCAGAACAATCATGTCCCGCTCACATTATGCTAACTGCAAAAACAATATATTCACATATAGGACCAGCGTTTAATGAACGTACCAATATCATGCTGCACTGCATGCTAGAAGTATACACACACACACACACACACACACACACACACACACACACACACACACACACACACACACACACACACACTATAGGAGTAGCACCCCTGTCCGTGTGGAGCAATGTATGCAGTAGTGACATCATGATCATGTAAATAATAATGGTTACTGTATGTGTCATTTGGTAATGTGTGTCATACTGCAACAGCAAAATAAAGCCACATGACATATGTGCAGTGTACATCATAACATATGTCAGAAAATCATGACAGCAGTATGGGATGTTTGCACAATTATGCCTCAACAGTAAATATTTTAATACAGAAATCACCATGATGGCAACATTACAAATGTGGGTCACACAAACAATGTTTATGGTCCTGACTACCCTGATGGGGTAAAACATCACAAAAAATCTCTTTACAGATCTCTCAGAAGGGGTACAGCTCACCATGTCCTTACAAAAGTTACCATTCAGGTCACTCATCTGTGTCTGGAAGATATCTGTTACAATGTCCCAGATCTGCTCCCAAAAATCATCTTCCTGGAGTGACGGTGGATGTTTTCTATGCTGAACAGCAGGAACAATAGCATGTGCAGGTCCCCGCCTGTCATCATCATTGCCATTCAGGACATGGCCATCATCTTGGTCTTCCAAGTTCAACTTGCTTGGCAGTGGCCTGGCATGTTGTCATCATTGTCATTTGATTGGTGAGCCAGCACGTGTCCCATGCTCTGTCAAAGTTCAACACAAGAAAAAGAGCATTATACATACATAGTAGGTATCAACCTAAAATTGATGAATAAATAAAATGACATAAAAACTTACACAATCTACGTGTTGTAAATATTATTTATGTGATGTTACAGTGCTGTGTGACCTTATCCATCTGTAACATCGTATGTGATTTAAGGTATAAGTCCATTCCATACTAATGCACAAAACTGTGTAACAGTCATATGACAAACATGTCTGTAATAAAACGCAATTAGGTGTGCACCAACATGATTGTAAAGAGAGTGTATGGTATGCAATTAACAACAACAGAACTTATTAGACCATGCATATGCAATGTTTGCCCACATTACATAACAGAACAGTACCTTTGTCGTGATATCATAATGGTCAACAGATCTAGCCCATAAGGTCTATTTATTTGTTGTCTAACAAAAGACACAAAAGTGTAATAATAACAAGTGTACTGTCATGATTATTCAACATTGTAAATGTCATAATATTCACATGTTGATGAAATGAATAGAAGGCCATGAATGGGCCAGTGTGCCCATCATACATTGTCATTATTTTACTCCAGCACATTACATGTTATGTAGTACCTAGTTTATCAGATGTCTCTTTTATTACTTGTACATTTACTAATATATTAGCCTTCATTATGCACGTAAAGCACACATGAGCACAGCAAACAGACATATATTTCAGTAGATCTCAAGACAAGTATGCCATGACACTCTGGCATGCAACACTGGCGTGGGTCTCCAATCCAAAAAACTTGCTATACTGTAAGTTAACAGAACAGTGACACTGACAGTAAACATGTGGAAATGTGGCTCCTGATGTAACCATGTCTCCAGAGAGGCCTTACACCTATGTCAATCACAGACTTTGAGAGCAACATGTTAGGAATATGACACCCTATTTGTTATGTAACGTGTGCCTCACACATTTATGTTAAGGTGTCAATATGGCATTTAGATTTCCACTATAATTATGTGCTAATAATATATTTTATTGACATCCCATGATTAGAATATGTATGCTTAAAATATATTATAATATTAACAAATAATGGTACATTTATAATGTATAAGCAAATGACATGGTTGACATCAGAACATCATATAAATGGAATGAAATTTGAAAGTTTCGAACATCAGTACAATTTTACTGCTTCCACAACAGTAAAATTTGCTAATTCCTTTTGATCATGAGTGAATCCCTTCTCATCTATAACTGCTCTTGCCTGCATTTTTTTCTACAGATTGATCTTTGCTCTGGAGCTACATGCAGCATTCCTCCACCTCCATCTCACTCCTCATGATCTTCCTTCTCCATCTTACTCCTCATGTTCTTCCTCCTCCAGTTCACTCCTTCCTGTTGTCACCCATTGGCTCACAAAGAGGCGAAGAATATGGAAAGTTCCTCAGTGGCTGACTAAATTTCCTGTGGTCAGTATGAATGCCACATTAGCCTAGTATGACTAACCCAGTCAACAAAGTATAATAAATAAAAAATAAAAATGAATGTGTAGATAGATAGATAGCTAGATAGCTAGATAGATAGATAGATAGATAGATAGATAGATAGATAGATAGATAGATAGATACGTAGATAGAAATATAGATAGATAGATAGATAGATAGATAGATAGATAGATAGATAGATAGATAGATAGATAGATAGATAGATAGATATCAGTTCTAATAAAAATAAAAAAAAAGACAGGTGGAAGATCTGCCTGCCTGAACTGAACTATCAGACATTAAAATGATCCCCACATCTAAGCAGCTGGATGCCAGGACCAAAGAATGTGTTCATAATCCCCTTTGCCTTTCTGAATTATCCAGCAGATGGATTGACTTAAAGCATTATCATTTTCCATGGCAAGTGCTAATGTGTCTATTGATTTGAAACATGTAAACAACGATGTTCATATGGGTGATACTAACTTACACTTCCCAGAAAGACACTAGAAATGACTGAATATGAGTCCAATAACTCCTCCCAATTCAATCTGCCATATTTTACATTAACAAAAATGTTCCCAAGATAATCTTTACATAGTGTGGGCAAATCTTGTACTGCCTCCATAAGGTCATCAACAGTACATCATCCAGGGTAAGGTAAAGGTAAGTAAGACAGCTTACTACATAGTTTCTTCTGTCCAGATGGCAGACTGTCATGTATCATATATCACAGATTACCTAACCACTATAGTACTTGCAGGCCATATCCGTTTGCAGCCAAGGGTCTTGACCCCATTACAGAAAGACAGATTTATTCCAGGTGATATCTAAATCCATTGTATTTCTCAACCTGTCCAAGGTGCTTCTCTGCAGCTTTGCTCCAAATGTGTGCGTGCATGTATATAGGCATAGCTATCTATATATATATATATATATATATATATATATATATATATATATATATATAAATATATTTACAGTACAAGCATACTAGAGCTGAAAAAGCTTCCAGATATCAGGCTTCTGCAAACTCGTTCACTTAGTACTATAAATTCCTCCTCTGCTTTAAATCCTGACATAATAATATTTGCCATTAGCCCTTTGTCTTTACCCTACAATTCTTTCCAATAAAGTATACTATTCTCAATATACACCAATTGCCCATTCCACAGTTTGTACCCTATCAACCTATATAGACATCATCTCATTATGGCCCCTATCTATGTACAATATAGTTGTATACAGATATAATCAAATATGAATATCTGAACTGCAAAAATAAAGCACTGACCACATATTTTTCTTTAGATCTCAGATGTTTGCGATGCTTTAAGAAAGTCATATTGAAGTAATATTTTCAAAAAGGCCATCATCATGAATCATTTTGCAGATGTCAATGACTGATAAGTGCTTAGTGTGACAAGGATAGGCTTCTTTCTTGCCATGTGGTGTGTATAAGAAATCAGTGGACCCTAGGTCCTTCCTCCTCACAGATGCTTACATCCATTTACAACTGGATTAATGCAGTACACAATGATCAGTAAGGGCTCAGAATATATTGGAGTAACCAAACAATGTTAATTAAGGCCATTTTCTTTAATGCTGTCTCCCTTCCAGGGTAAGATAAAGGTAAGTAGGTCAGTTTACTGCATAACTTCTCTAGTCCAGATGGCAGATGGTCATGTATCACACATCACAGATTAACTAAACACTTTATTACTTGTAGGCCACCCCTTATTGCAGCCAAGGAGGCTTGGCCATTACATGAAGACAGATTTGTTCCAGATTATACCTAAATCCATTGTGTTTCAGAATCTGGCCAAGGCTTCTCTTAGCTTGATCCCCACAGATCTGCATTCAGTACAGCACAGACATTGAGTAGGTCAAGGCTTTGGCTAATTGTTTTGCAGGGCCAGGAAATTCAAAACCTCTTCAGGCATTCACCATTCCCAGACTGATTCACATAATGATGGTGTCATTTTTGTGGGCAATAAACATTGTAACAAAGTCTATCAATGTATAAACTAGAAAGTTCCTTATATAAGAAAGCCAGTACTATTATGGAAGCCTTATCAGTTAACAGAATATGTGTGGTTTATCACTGCACCTTTTTCACTGCTGTAGTATTGAGGTTTTCATATTAATTGAATTGCATATAATATATTTTTATTTTTCCACAGTCAGGAACATGATAAAGAGTCTTTCAAAAACTGAGTGAGTTCATCTGATGTTGCGAGTTTCCTCCATTCAAAATATTTACCTTTCCATAGAGTTATGTGACCATCGGGTAAAAATGTTTAACTAAAGGGGCCTTTGCCCCACACAGTGGCAGGGGGAATCTGCCACATAAATAAGGAGTGTTACTAACAGGGTAGTCTCTATCAGAGTATTTTTTTATTTATGCTGACAAGCACTGAAATACCCTAGTTCTGTTGTACACTATCGTTGAATTTTCCTGTTGCCTATGTGTTGTTATTTGATTCCTGTATTGTGCAGTCATGGTTCTTCTGACATGACACCATGCATGTACACACAAAGACATTACTTAATGTATAGAAAGTCTATCTGGCTATAAAACTGAGAACGAAACTCCAGAGAGTATATTACGCGCGCACACACACACACAGACACACACACACACACACACACACACACACACACACACACACACACACACACTAACACAAACCAACAAATCCATTCTCCATTTCCAACTACCAAGCATACCTCTCAACCTCTTTAAGAAAAAATCTGGACAAAGTCTAAAATGATGGGGGGACAAAGAGGGATAGATTTTAAATATTGCCCTTACAAACTTACAAAGTTGATAGAATAATAGGTTTTGCATTAGCATGAATTTTTCAAAGGATGTGGAATTTTAAACTCAAATATTTGTCATTATTTATTTACTTCAATTCTCAGCTATTTGCCAGAAAGGGACAGATTTTAGGAAGAACACACCAAAAATATGAGGCAAAAATCTGGACATTCTGTGAAAACCTGTACAGCTGACAGGTATGCTACCAAGGGCTTTATAAACACTAAAATGAGCACATCTACTTTGAAAGGCAATGGGCTGGATTCACAAAACCTCCATGTAAGACTTAATATGTCTTACTCGGAGGCTGCAGTTGAACGGTATGATGTCAGCATGCCATGCATATGCATGAGGGCATGCTGAATCATACCCTAGTCTAACACGGTCCGTGTAGGAAAGTAGGGGGTGTGTCCGATTGCCGAGTACAGCAAAGGGACACGCCCCCAGAAGAGTCAGAGTCCTGAAAGTAGACACCCACGAGCGAGTCCGCTGAAATGTCAAAAAACACAACACCACACATCCCTACAGACTAAACCCTACTGAAAATGTGTAAAATGTAAAAATAGCAGTTTCCTTTTTTTTTATAATTTCCAAAATGTTTGCCTGCATTTGCGCTCGTTTGCACGGGTATGCCCTTCGCTCAGTCACAGTTAGCAGACATTGAAAAGTATATAAGATCTACATATGCAAATTAAGCCAAGTAGCAATAGCATAGCGGTAGAGACGTCGGCCAAAGAGGAGGTAGTCACGGTTCGAGCACCCACAATATCATTCTCCATTTCTATTTAAATAAGTATGAAACAATCCCCTGACATATATAACTATAATTTGAGTCAAATGTAATGAAATGGCCCATGTATTTGTGAGCAAAACTGATGTAATATATAAAAAAAGGATCATAATTGCCCATAGCTTAGCAACGCTTTAACAAGCTAAATATGAGTGCCCGTAGCTGAGCAGCACTTTAACAAGCTTAATATGAATGCCCGCAGCTGAGCAGCACTTTAACAAGCTAAATATGAGTGCCCGTAGCTGAGCAGCGCTTTAACAAGCTTAATATGAGTGCCCGTAGCTGGGCAGTGCTGTACTCAGCTTAATATGAGTGCTTATAGCTAAATAACGCATTACCCAGCGTAAGCTGTTTGCGTGGAGCTGCGCAGTGCGCCAACCAGCTTACCATCGGGCAACGTTAGGCAAGCTGTAGCAAAGTCATCTTTACACAAACACACCTCCTAGCCTGTCTAGACAGTAGTAAAATAAAAAAGCAATGGCAAGGATCGAACCCGGGATACTGTGCACCACAGTCAAAGTACTGAAACACTAAGCCATGACAGTTGTACTTAGAAATACAGTATTACCATACATATAGGAATGAATGAAAATATAACCATGACAAAGCAGGTTTGCTGTAAGCAGAGAAATATCCAAAATGGCCAATCACAGATAAGTGCAGGAAAACCAGCAAATATAAGCCCCATAGGTGGGAATACACACCATAACTGATTGTGGTACCCATTTGCAGTCAGGATGGCAGGTGCAGGAGAGGGAAATCACTTTAGAGCACAAAGGTGGGGTGTTGAGGTGTCAAAATATATGGTTTGGCTCCTAGTCCACCATCATGAAGGCCAACTCATGCAGGGCCAGGTTCAATGGGGAGTGTACAAGGCAGAGGCGTGGAACTGGTTGGCACATAATCTCACCAGTGCCACAGGCATTCCGAGGACTGGTGAACAGGTCCGTCACCACCATGTGGACCTGAAGCGATGAAAGGAGGACCAACTGAACAGATGGATCCAGGAGGCCCGTCAAATGCCCAACGCCCCACTACTGAGTAAGTATCCATGTAATTAAGTATGTAAGAAATGCTATCCTAGCCTATAGTATGGATAGGTATGGTCCAATATTCCTTCATTTATATTACAGCTGCAGGTGTTCGTTCCGCGAATCGGCAAGCCTGTGCTGATAGGCTGGCAAGGTTGCGCCACCAGGCAGGTTAGTAATTATTCTGCTGGTATTGTTATAGAATAGAAGTGAGACAGCTTGTAAAAGAGTTCAGTGTTGTAACCCAGTAATAAAGATCAAATAAGCCTAGAAGAAAGATTTTGCTAGTATTGTAAGATTAGATAAGTGATGCAGCCTGGAAAAGAGTATTGCAATCCAGTAATAAAGATTAAACAATTCTCAAATAGAGTTTCCACCTGTATTGTAATATCAGATAACTGCTTCAGCCTGAAAATAAGTGTTGTAATCAATCAACAAAGGATAGACAAGTGTCGAATACATCCTTGTAAATTCTGCCATATGAAATAAGTGAGTCAGCTGGAAAGGATTGTTGTAACCCAGTAATAAATGTTAATAAAGCCTAGAATTAAGTACCATCCTGAAATGTAAATATAAAATAAGTGAGAGAGTGTGAGAAAGACAGTTTGAAGCTACCAAGAAAGCTGTAATAAGTCTGGAATAAAGGTATACTGCATTCACTACATAATGAAATGAATGAGACAGCCACAACCAAAGAGTGAAATGTCTTTAATAAAGTACAGAACCTGGACTGTGTCCATCCCACTATTTGGATATGTTGCTGTACCCTTGCATTATGGAGATAGTATGGTTGTATGAAATGCTGAACATCCACAGTTGTCTAGACCCATATAAATCAAATGTAGCAGGATGCTTTACCTGAATACAGCCAGATATGAACATATATGAATAAAAATGGAATGTATATTAATGTAGCAGTAACATCCCCATCACCAACATTCCTAAGGTTACATACAGGAAACTGTACTAATACATGTAGGGGATATATATCTGCATCTACTAGGAATGTACAGTATATGTATAGGTAGTTTAAGTTGTTAATGTAATATTTCTCCACCCTACCCTATTCTCACAAATGATGCCATTCCACACCAAACTGGGTATGTGTATTCACAATTAATTCCCATGGACATTTGTCCTGTTGGTTTATACATATCTGCATGTACATTGATGCATGTGCCCTGTTCACATATCCAAACCTGATTGCCTGTTGTCACAAATGAACCCTGCATGCTGTTGGAATGTCCACTGTTGTTCTAAATATGCATGTGTTATGCTTGCTGCTCAATGTTCGGAATTCATGTGTGTTTTCACCTGCTAGTGGGAATACTGATGCATGCTGTTGCAACTAATTTTGAATAGTGTTGTTTGTTACTAACCCAAAATGCCATATAATACTGCTAAACATAGGCCAACAAGGAAGGCGGGTTCCAGCGGACCCACCTCTCCCACCTCATCTGGCGAGTGCACCTGGCACCAGTGCCCAGGCCGGGACCTCCTCCTCCGGTGGCCCTGTGCCACCTTCAGGTGGAAGCGCTGCAGCGGTTGGGGCGCATCCCCCCTCTGCAAGCATGGCCAGAGGAGAGCCTCCACTCACCCTCCATAGGGTCCGTTCTGTGGTGCGTAGTGAGATCAGGCGTTCCGTGACTGATCCAGTATGCCAGCTTGAGGCGAGAGTGGTGCAACTCATGGGTGTGCCTGCTCGTCCTATCCAGCCCCCAGCACAGCCCCGGCCTGGGCTGTGAAGGCGCAGTGGTAACTGCCCATGGGTGGGATCTCATTTGCACTGTTGCCATCTGTGGGCTCATGGGTTTGCGATATACAAACATCCGTCCCCGTCAATTGTGTTTACCCCCCACATGTGTCATACTCCATCCCTGTATGCATCTTGTTTGTCTTGTCTGTTAACCTTCCCAATCTACCTCCCCAAATATACCTACTTCCTGTACCTCACATTCCACTCTCACCTGAAAAAAAAAATAAAAAAAGGGCACTCTGTTCCCACAAAAAAATTATGCCCCATACATAGCTGCCCATTTCGCATACATGTCTGCTGGACATGTAAACTGATAATTACAATTGGCTGTACAACATATTTAGTTGTCCTCACCCCTCTCTCAGGGGTGGAAGGTGTCAAATCTCACTCTAAATTTCTAACATATGCACAGCTGTTACTGGTAAAGAATTTGGCAGTTATGGGTCTTCCCTACATCCTTCCTGCACATCTCGAGCTTGTTTTCCTACTATCCTACCCTCTTTGTGCCCCCTTTTTCACCACTGTCCTATTTCCCCATTTTCTTTTCTTTAAAAGAAATTAGCATGGGTGTTAGTGGGAGTAAGCACTTTTAAGCAGTAGTCAGCGGGTGTGCGCTTGTGTGCGCTTAGCTAAGCGTAAATAAGCATAGCTAAGCTCGTGCAAACTCGCGCAAACCCGCATACAACTGCTTAAAAGTGCCTTAGTCACTCTGTATGACAAGGCCTGTAGTCTGCTCACCAGCAAAATAAAATACCCCTGTCAGTCTCGAACCCTGGAAACACCACTGAGCCACAGCAGATATACAAGAACCTGGTGCTGAAAGAAATATATCATGAAATACAATGAGTGAATGTAAAGGGAAAATAGGAAGGCCATTGCACAAAGCTTGTTCTGTGTATCTTTACTGGTAATTCTTGTGGAAATGCATTACATGAGTGTGATAAGAGAAACAGCCATGCTAGTAGGTAATAATGTTACAGTAGCACCTTACAAACCCCACACAGTATCAGAGCAGGATAAGCACCACCATATTTGAATAGGTAAGAAGCCAGACCTCCCAACTGTGACTGATTTACAGGGATGTCCCTGATTTGCAAACAAATGTTACCTGTGCCCCACTGACTCCCTGTGAAATGTACTAAAGTAGGCAGAAAGGTGGGGAATCCCACATAATGGTAACTGTCAATAAGTTACAGTACACTACTTGCATGTCAGAAATGGTGTAGTAATGCATATGCTCAAAATACCCCATAGTCACAACTGCAGTATATCTGAAATGTATCACGGGTGTATCCCACTGATATGTACCTTTCCCTGAGGCTGGTCAAATATATACCTGAAAGTATCTCAGGCCTGGAAGTGTCAGAAACACACAGGCATATCAGCCTGTCTGCTGTTACACACTCTGCGAATAACTGTAGAATTACTTCCACAAGCATGCCCTTATGTAGGAGTACAACACAGAAATATCAAAGGATGTAGCCATTTAACATACTAATGACAGTATAGCAGTTCACAAGCACTGCATGTGCCTGATAATCATAATTGTTAGCACAATATACGTAGTTGTCCTCACCCCACTCTCAGGGGTGAAAGGTTTCAAATGTCACACCAAATGTCAAACATATGTACAGCTATTGCAGTTAAAGAAATGTGCAGCTATGGACCTTACCTACACCCAGCCTGCACATCCCTAGCTGGTGTCCCCACTGACTTCTTGCTTCCCGCTCACAACTGTTTAAAAGTACCTTATTCACTCTGTACGACAAGGCCCTAGTACTGCTCAACAGCAAAATAAAATACCTTTGTAAGTGTCAAACCCCAGACCTTGGGCTCACCAGACTGCATGAAGTACCACCAAGCCACAGCAGACATACAAGAACTTAGTGCTGAAAGAAATATATCATGCAGTACAAGGAGTGAATGTAAATGGAAAATAGGAAAGCCATAGCAACACATTCCAGTAAAGACAAATATCAGGCATTCAAGGAGTGAATGTAAAGGGAAAATAGAAAAGACATTGCAACACATTGCAAGAACTACTGTTGTATGCCAGTTAATCCACAAATCCCACAGGAAAGTACATACTCCCATGTAAACAGTGTTAGCATTAGCAGGTGTGAGTTAATATACACACTGAGAAGAGTGAACTGCAAGAAGCAACAGCCAGGTTTCAGAACAACATGCATTTCAGTGGCTACAACACAGCCTCAGATATGAGAGATATACCAACCTTCTGACTGACACAACAGTGTCCACAGCAAACCAGCATGGTCCCCACCTTGCAAAACTGAAAGGCCTATGCCTACCTAACCTATCATTTTATAGCAGTGTCCTGAAATCACAGTGAGAACTGTAATTACCACACAGCAGGCTGCATGCAATTACTAAATGCTGGCCACCAATTGGCACAGAGGCCATCACATGCACATGTGCAGATACCTACAAAAGCAGCCTGTACTGCCAGTCCACACATGCAATAATATCATTGCAGCAACTGGAGGGAGAGGGGGAGAGAGAGAGAGAGAGAGAGAGAGAGACAGAGACAGAGACCAAAAAAAAAAAAAAAAAAGCAAGCGAGCAAGCCAGCCAGCAAGCCAAAAGAAAAAAGCTATCAGAGACACCAATCTACAAAATACAGAAATACAACACATCAACAGGTACAACTGACAAAGCTGAGAAATACAAAGGTAATGTATGTAACAGATATGTATTTGCTGGCATTTGAATGATGTGTCTGAAAGGTAATCTACATACTGTGAACCCTCCATATGTGTTAACAGTCTGTATCTATATGTATATTCATAGGTTCATAGGTTGGTACTAGGCTATCAGCCCTAGGGCCTATACAAGCCTAGCCATAACAATTCCCTGGCTATTTCTTCCCGCACAATCTACTTCCCTGGACCGCTGTCTAGTGTGTGTGTGTGTGTGTGTGTGTGTGTGTGTGTGTGTGTGTGTGTGTGTGTGTGTGTGTGTGTGTGTGTGTGTGTGTGTGTGTCTGTATGTCAGGCAGACAGAGATAACAAGAGAGTGTGTACATCAAAACTCTATGAGAAAAACATTGACATTTCATAATTATAAAACGTGATACTTTTGGCTTCATTCCATACACCCCATTTTCTATATATAATCAGTGTGACTTCAAATTGGGGACGGGGATAAAAACAGCACTTTACAATTGTCAGCTTTTATAATTATGCAACTCAACATTTTGTGACAGTAATTCTTTTTTGGGCCCACATTTATATCTATCTCTATATATGTTATGTGATTTATTGCTGGACACGTTTCATTGTGAGCTGAAACACTGATGCTTTTTGTCGGTGGTACAGTTGGTCAAATTATGTAATGGTCAAAGTTTATTAGAGCGATAGTTACTTAATTCTAGAGTTTTTCCCCATTCTTCAAGCTTGTGCAATCCTGGAGTTAATATAATTAAAATCAGGGAGTGTGGAGCAGACCCCCCATGTTGGGGGTGTGGGGGCAAAGCCCCTCGATGTAAAAATTATTTTTTGTTTTTCTTTTGGTAATTGCAAATGTAACCTACAAGTAGGCATGGATACAAAGGGATCACTGACCTTGTTGCATCACTTACAAAGACACACACTGAGCTGAATGACATTGCTCAGTTAGTTAAAAATAGTTATGAAGGGATGAGCATTTACACATTTCAGTTAAATATCGAAAGTATTCTACCTGCATTTTGTATTCCCCAGTTGTCCGCATCCTGTTTTCTAACTCATATCTGAGTTCATAGTACATGCTGTCACAAGATAATCATAGGGTGCTTCTACCCCATGTGAAGAGGTTTAGCATTGAAGCTGAAGTTAATGTTTTTGATTTTACTTTCCTGCATGCATTCCTTTAAATTTATTCTGCTATATCCTCAATACACCAAAACACTATTAATTGACTCACACCCACGTTATCACTGTTGGATAATTTTCACTTCCATCTACATCTGCTGCATTCCGTTTTCTGTGAAAGCAGTCTATTCCTGTTTAATTAATGTTAAACATTGCAGAACGTTTTACATATAGAATTGAATGGACTGTATTCTTAATCTTTCTCCATCTGTAGACTTTTGACCAGTGTCTCTGAAACTTCCAGTTTACATTTCTCTTTCAGTATGTAATGTGCATTCCGATGAATAGTGCCTTCCCTCCCTCACCACAAGACGGACAAAGCCAACACAACTCCCAAACATACTGACAGTGTAGCTATGTGGTTCTTGTACAAACTTTGGTTTACTAGTGTATTGGGTAACATGCAAGCAAAGTACACTCCATGTACTGTTACCACATACAGCTCACACTAGTGGAAACTGCTGTTATAGCACTGTTCACAGTGTAGGAGAAGCAAAAGGCATTATTATTTTAATCTTTTTACTTTTTTACTTCCTTAATTCTGACTTCTACAGAAAAATCAGTTTTCCATGTCCATCTTTTAGATTTTCTACAAACTTCATAAGCACAAGCTTTATTGTTGTATTACATACTTTTGTTGTGCCTCTGGGGTGTAACGTTTCTAGTTTTCACATTTGTTTATATCAGGTTAATACAATGGCCAGCTAATTCAGAATCAAAAGATGTAGTTGGTCTGCTTGACAAGATTCAGTGGTCTGAAAGACAAATTACTGAAAACAGGTGAGAGAAGGTAGGATTTTTTTTTAAATCCTTGTATATAAAAGATAACAGAGCCTCATCCCAAATTAAATTGATAAGAATTTTTTTTAATTAAACAACCTTTTTCATATTCACCCTGTTCTACAAAAGGGGTTTACATCCTCTGTTGAACAGGGCGCAAAAATAATGGGCAGGATTCACGAAGGCTTGCACAGAGTGTAAGAGACGTGTAACACTCCATGCAAGCCTCGCGATCCAGGAACAGCCCGAAACTCCGTGTAAGAGACCAGCTAAAACGTCTCTTACACGGACTGGGCGTGGATATGCTAAATACCTCACTTGCAGCTGAAAGGTATGCAAATGAGGTATATTAGCGCTCCACAAAGCAGAAACCAGCCCGTGTAAGAGACGTTTTAGCTGGAGAAATGTACTCAGTTGACAACTGAGTACGTTTCTGCAAAAATCACAATGGAGCCATGTCAGCTCCAAATAAAGGGTGCATATGTGTCAGGCAGCATGCCAATGGCCAAATATGTGGCCATTGGCAAGGTAACCCGATGCAAAAATTATAAAAATATAATTTTTTTTTTACGCAGCGCAGCCCCACGCAAACGGGTTGCGCTGTATAAAACATAAAAATGAAGGTTATAAACCCACAAATTTGGGTTTTATGCAATACATGGAATGACAATGCAGGGACCAGCAGACCAAAAACAACATGGCCACCGTGTAGTGGTTGCTAAGGGGGGAAGCTGAGTCTAAGACATGTAACTAAGCATTAGTAGGCAATCTCATGTAAATGAGGGTTAGGATACTGAATCCCACAGTCACATAGCAAATGAGCACAGTCTGAGTAGTGTAAGAGATACATAAGGGAGAGGAATAGAGTAGGAGATAGGTGACATCACAGGGGGGAATGGTAGACAGAAATGCAGTTCACTAGAAGTCAGTGTAACATGACAGATGACAGACACAGATCAGGGAAAGAGGAGTGCCACAAGATAAGCATGGGAAAGTCAAGAAATGGAAGGTGTACACTGTTACTTACACCAAAGTTTCTTGCTGGGCGTGCATGCGCATGTGTGCGCACCATGAAGCGCGAGTAGGGCAGTGTGCACACGTGTAAGGCAGGCTGAGCATGTAGGAGCCTGTTGGCAGACCTGTAGCACTGTTTGCGCTGGTGTGGTGGCGTTTTAACCTGAATAGGCAGATCCTGAACCGTGTAAGCATGTGTGCGCGTGTGTAAGCCACTGTGAGCATGTTTCTGCTGGTATGCACGCTGCTCCCCCCTGAGGAAACAGAAAGGAAAAAGGAAGCAACAGAATTAGTAGGAAGCTAGCAGGGAATACTGCTGGAGCTAGCAGGTGAAAACAATTAAAAGCAGGCAATTACACAGGCAGAATAGTAGCCCAGCCCAGCACATAAAACTCTGCAAACAGCAGTGCAGGATGTTTCTCTCAAGAGACACTGCAAGACAGGAGTAAGCTATTAGAAGTGAAAACTGAAAAAGCTGAACTCAGAGCAGAAATGTTAGGGGCTGCCATAGCTGTCATAATGAGACATAGGTGACTTGCTGAGGGTGGTGACAATGCAGATGGTGCCAGACAATCCACAGTGAGGAGACAGTGAAGAGTGTACAGGCCCAGGGTCACCTACCACGGGTTACATGAGCTGGAGATAGTAGAGTGCTATAGAGTGGACAGAGAGCTCCTGCAGCAGATAGTTGAGCTGTGCAGGCCACGCCTCACACACAGAACCAACAGAGGGGAACAACCAACAGAGGGGAACCCATCCCAGTGGAAGCCAAGGTATTTGTTGGCCTAAGAATACTAGCAATAGGTACCTTCCAAAGACCAACTGGTGATATGATGCGGATATCACAGGCATCAGCCTCCAGGGTACTGCACCAGTTCCTGGATGCCATGTCAGCACATGTCGGTGATCATGTATATTTCCCCAATGCCTGTGAGGTATTGGCCAGCAATATGCGTCTCTTCCAGCAAATAGAGGAATACCCTGAGGTAGTGGGTGCAATAGACTGCATGAACATATGCATCAAAGCACCAGCCGGTGAGCGGGGTAGGGCCTACATTAACCACAAGGGCTTCCCCTCCATCAACTGTCAGGTCATGTGTGATGCCCAGGGCATAATAATGAATGTGTGTGCTGGCTGCCCTTGGAGCTACCATGATTCCCACATCTGGCATTTGATGCAGCTGTACCAGACATTTGCCAATGGGGACATCCCACACGGACACCTAGTGGGGGATGCAGGTTATGCACTGGAGCCGTGGCTGATGACACCCATCAGAAACGCACACACACCTGAACAGGAACGCCATAATGAGGCACACGCACAAACACTTAATGTAATAGAGCATATGTTTGGGCTGCTTAAGTCACAGTTCCGGTGTCTGGACACATCTGGTGGAGCCTTGCAGTACACACCAACTACACATACCCAAATTGTCATGGTATGTGCTATGCTACATAATATGATCTTGCGAAAACAGCTGCAGCAGGACCAGCATAGGGCTGGGCCAAACAGCCCCCCACCATTGCCAAGGCCATCACAGGCAGAGCGTGACTCGAAGGAGGAACAACCTGAGCCTGCCCCAGTAGGCAGAAGGAGGTGTGCCCAGTATGGCTTGGCCTTGGCAAAGAGGCGACACATAGCACATACACTGGCTCGATAGGAACACTGGGAATGATACCCCCTCTGACTCACTCAAATAATAACAGGGATGCCTAAAATGACATGACCTGCTCACAAACATGTACAAGGAGTGTAATATGCGCATCCGACAGAGGCAGCCCTGCAGCACCACCTGAGGCATGAATGCCATGTGTTAAGTAATGTAACACCATGTACTATATGCACACCTGAGGACCCTGACTAACATCCACCCTCACCAAGCATGAAGCCACAAAATGACGATGGGATGATCAATTGCAATAACTGGCTGAAGTAATGCAGTTAGTCAAAGGGGAGCCAATGTGTTTCAGCCTGGGAAGACATGCGAGCATGACATGATGCACCACCTGCTAGGGTGGCATGCACCTATCAGTCCAGGCCCCATGGATACTGGCAAAGGCTGTCAGTACCCACAGCATGCCCTGAATAGGTAAGTCTCAAAACACAAACCCACCTTCATAGGTACCACAAGGGATAGGAACCTAGATGTAATGCTACCCAATGCCAGAAGTCTAAACAGCAAGATGTGTGCAGTGTAAACGCACACAGTATGGAGAATGTAGATATCAGTCCTGTAATAGAAAACTGGGTCAAGGCTCACATCAGCACCCTAACACTACCAGGTTACACCTCATACTGTGCTGTACAGCCACAAAACATGGAACAAGCTACAAAAGGAGGGTGACTAGCAATAATTGTCAAGGATGACCACACCCCCATGTTGGTACCACAACAAGAAGCAGCATGGATTAGCCATGGTCAAATACCAATGGCTAAAACCGCCTCCCAGTATATAGCCTGCTGCAGACTACTGTCCTAATACCAGGAACTGCACCTGGCCTATGTTGGAATACATGAATATATCAAGCTCCCCAAACCACATTGTATTGCTTGACTGAAAATACCCAGACATATACTAGTAGCATTATACTAGCACCAACACAGTAGGAGAAAAGTTCCCAGAATCCATAAACCAAAATGCCCAGGAACAACGTACCACTCCCACAAGAGGGGCAAGCATACTGGATGTGATAATCAGCAACATGTGCACTGGATGGCAAGATGAGAAGTGTATCCCTCACTGGTAAGACCAGACCATAGAGTAATCACACTGGATATACACATCATGACCACAGTCCCTGGCCAGAATACCACAGTGAAAAACGTGTAAAGCATAGGTTGCACCCCTCCAAACCGATGTGGAATCCACGAAAGGCCCTGTGCAAGTGCAGAATATGGGACACACCGCAGAACATGTTATACAGGCATTCCATGAACACAGCCAGGAATGCTTGGAGTATGCAATCACAAATAACAGCAACACACAATGCCATACACGCAGGCATCTGGCATGCTGGAATCCAGCCATTACCAAACCATGCAAGAGAATGAGGAAGCTACTACATGATAGAGCAAACATAAAAAGGGAAGTAATCACTGATCAGTAGTATGGCAATAAAATATGTCCACACATACAATCCACAAAGGCCAGCCACAACAAGTAGAATCTGTGAATCCAGAGGCAATGTGACACCTGGCCCAAGTACACACACAACCCACAACTCCCCCTAATAAATACAAATATATGTGAGAGATGCAACCATGTATCCAAACCGGAGGCTGAGCTCCCCCAACTCAGTACTGTCAAAACTAGTCAGGAGGAGAAGGTAACCACATACACCACAAACCCAGTCCCACATAGACCTATCACAACTGTAAACCAAACACATAAACACAGAAAAACATTCCCGGAGGCCCTAATTACAAATACACCACACCAACAGAAGCCTCCAAAGCAGATCCCAAGCAACCACAACCTCCAAACATAGCACATGCAACACATAGTATACAAAGCTGGTGTGCCAAACAGTCACAGGCCAGAAGGAAAAACAACATGCCTGATACAGTTGTAATATGTGTCTGTATAGGCAGACACATTGCTGTCCCACTCACCAGACTTAACAAAGGAAAGGGTACAGTAAGCTGCCTGTAGGCTGCCACAATATGCCACATAACACAAGTACGCAGGTCACCCCAAAGCAAGCAGAAATATGATGCACTCATTGTCCATGCTGGTGTGAATGACCTGAGATGTACCTCCCTGGACTACATGAAAAGAGACATGGATGAGCTCTCTGAGTATGTACCCCAGGCCGGTATGACACTGGCCATTTGCAGCATCCAACCCTCACCAAGAATGATGCCACAGTACAAACACAGAATGATCATCTTTAACAGGTGGCACAGTTACAGCTGTCAGTCCAAGGGGGTCTAATGTCTGTCTGCTTGAGATGTCATGCATGACAAGCCATGCTGCTGTTCCAGGGATGGCTTGCACCTGTTACCCCTGGGCGTCTGGATACTGGATAAGGCCTTTGCCACCTCCATAGAGCCATACGTAGGCAAGGCCAAAAAGACTAACCCACCACCCTAGAAAACATAAATGGTAAGAAACATAAGGGTAATGCTGACCAATGCCAGATGTGTAAACTGCAATATGCATGCTCCTGAGGCACTTCCCAGTATGGACAACATCGATGTCTGTGCAGTGACAGAAGCCTGCTGCAAGCCTACTGATAGCACACCAGCACTACCAGGTTATACCACATATCATGCATTATGGCCCCAACACCTGGACCAAAACATCAAAGGAGGGGGAGTATCCATATGCAGCACAGACACCCATACGGCCAGGTAACTGACAATGCATGAAGCAGTGGAGACCACCCATGTGCACCTAAGTGTAGTCAAAACTGCTGTACGGTCTGTAGCATGCGACAGACCACACTCTCACACACAAGAACTCCACCCAGACATCCTGAAGGCACTGGACAGTATGAATGTCCCACCAAATACCAGACAAGGTACTCACAAATTACCACATAGGTGGTAAACCATTATGTATGCAAGGAGTAATCAGGGACCTAGGGACACAAGTCGACAGTAACCTGTCATGTGACACTCACAATGCCAATGTGGCTAGGAAGATTGTCGATACTGGACACCGTATCATGAAAGGATTCACATCTACATCAACAGAGGTCACTGTGCCCCTGTACTGTTCCCTTATCAGACCCATAATCTAGTACAATGATTCATATGGGATGTACCGTACCTGACACCTGCAGCAGTTCGGAAGACCTCAAAGGAACCCCACCAAGAGGATAAAGGGTGTCAAATATATGTCATATGCTGCCTGGCTGTAGACACCCCAGCTGAATGCAGTCACAGACTGCCTACACAGAGGCATTGTATGTCTGTTGTACAAGGCCATGTCCAACACAGGAGTAATGGACATGCTCCACCACAGGAAATCAAAGCCATTGGAGCTGTGAGAGTGACAGATGTCATCCCAATCCATGTTAGGCAGAGCCCCTCACTGACACCCCTCAACAGGAATATTGCCAAGTGGATGGATGATCGTACATGTACACTGGGGGTCTTCACTGTCTCACGTCCAGACAGAGGCACAGTAAAGAAAATCATAAATGGCCATAATAGTCACATAGCAAAGGGCGGCAAAAGACACACACACTCTGGCTTGGCTTACTAATGCCCTAGGGTGGATAGCCTAGTATGAACCCATGAACCTATGAAGATACAAATTGTACAGGACACTAAGGATAATCACAAGGCTTACTTAACTGATGGTAGGAACCATATTGGGAATCCACAGATATGCTCTGAATCACACAGATATTACAAACAACATACCAAACACACACACATATTGCCAACATACAACCTGACAGGTGCAGTGCAAACCCCCCCCCCCCAGAATGCAAAATATCTATCCCAGCAGACTGCTGGTCCCCTGACATTGCAGATGCTGAGGTAACAGCCATCATCTGCAAAGCAAAACACACAGCAGCAAAGGTATGTGATGGTGTCCTGGGCTGAGGCCAACATGGACTCCAAGAATAATGGAATGCCAAATCACACTACTGCCCAATGTCAGCCTTACCACAGGATATGTACCCAAAGAGCAGTGTACAACAACAGTGGTCCTTCACAACAAAGGTGTTGCCTGAATGGATACTGCAAACTACCACCCCAGGATCCTGACAAGCTTGGTCTGCACAGCTATGGAAAGGATCAGTATGTACCGCAGACATAAAGCTATCGTGGACCTACTGATACCGGACCCTACACAGTGTGGCTGTCGTAACTGCAGATCCTGCCCCTAAACATGTTTGACCCATTTGAAACAGTCATTAAGGTCATTGATGAGGGCAATGTGGTCCACACAGCATAGCTGGACCATGCATATGCTTCCAGACAATACCCTACGAGTTCAGTATGGATATGTTCACCAGCTTAAAATATATACCCCTATGTCAGTAGAGGGGTTGCAAACCAGACCAAGGACAAAACTGACATGGTCAGACATGCTGTATCCATGTCAGACTACAAAGCAGATATGAGTGGCATCCCACAAGGCTTGGTCCTGGGACCCCCCCATTCCATATATATGTCCCATAGGTACAGGCCAACATGGAAGGACTGTGACTGAACATGTATGCAGAGTAGTACAAACAGCCCACCATATCCTACCCCCAGCTGACACAAGCAACCCACAAAAGGGCCACCTAGAAACAGACAACTGGAGCCATAGCCATGTCAGCAAGCTAATTGCAGAACTGTGTATAGACAACCACCGTAAATATACAGTAAGTGCCCACAAATTACCACACAGGTGTTAACCCATTATGTACCTAACATGTAATGAGAGACCTATGGACACAAGGTGATAGATATCCTGCACTGGACAAACATGTGGCTGTAGTGTTCGCAGAAACATACCATATACCCACCCAATCATGAAGGTTGTCAGATGTAGATAAGGGGAGGTCACTGTGGCTCTGCAGTCATCCTTCATCAGCGTCACAATTGACTACAATAGCCCCTGTGGGATATACCTCAGCAGACACCTCCATCAACTGTAAAGTCCACAACAGTACCCCACCAGGAGTAGCAAAGAGCATGAACAGATGCCATGTGTTGCCTGAGTAAACAAACTGCAGCTCCACACACTGCCATACTGCCCAGCCAGAGGCAAGCTGTGCCTGATGTATGAAGCCATGTCCAAGCTGGAATCAATGAACATGCTACACCTTGTACAATCTGAATGGCAGTGAGCTATGCACATGAGAGACCTGAACCCCAGCACTGACATACATAGGACAAGCTGTACAGAATGATCCATAACACAGAAGGCACCCCCACTCTTGAGTAAACTCCCAGTACAGGTTAGCCAGAGAGTCCCCTATCGACACCCCTCAAGAGGAATCCCGATGAGTGGATGGGAGATGGCAGGTTAACCCTGGGTATCACTGTTATGTCAGAGGTAGACGGAGGCACAGTATACTAACCATGACATATGTCATGGCAAACTCCAGTTACAATGTGTGTCGAAGGACAAACACACCCTGTGACTAGCATCAGAAATGGCCTAGGGAACATTGCTAGTGTTTGCCAATGTCCACCTATGTTGTGGAATACACTACCAATGTTGGACAAGCCTGGTGTAGGTAGTCCATATCTGAACATAATGCAACATGGTCATATGTGCATATGTCAAGCAGTGATAGGACTAAATCCCAGGATACTGTCCACCACAGTGAAAGTACTGAACCAGTACACTATACGGTACTACAGTGTTAGGCCATTATGAAAGGATGTTGACAACTGTATGCAAAGTATCCCATGCAATCCCTGCAGGCACAGTATAATCCCTGTTGTGGCAGACACGAAGCAGTTGGCCAGTTAGTACACAACATGACACCCAACACACAACCATAAATGTGAGATATTGTTGAAGTTCACACACACCCAAATATGTGGTGGACTTCAGAGTTCAACATATGGAAAGCTCACACTGGGCATGCTCGCACACTTTGATAAATGAGGCATATGTCAGACAACATGCCATGGAAAGGCTGAACTGGGCATGCTCACACACTTAGGCCATATCTCCATTTAGCAGTTGGCCACACATATCTGGTATTTGTACGTGTCATTCCAGGAACCAACCACAACACAGCAATCTGCCCAGTGCACACAGTAAATGACTGCAGAGACATAAGTGATATAGTGGATCGCCCTCATATTCAAACATCTTCCACAGATACACAAGTTGTTCATAGGAACAGGGAATGCTATGGCAATAAAGACCTGCAAACAGTATAACAGCACAACAAATATTGTGCATCTGACAATTGAACATATGGGTGTAGAGGTCAATACTAGGCTTGTTGCCCTAGGGAATGACAGCTTAGCCAGAGTGTGCTTGCCATCTGCATCCCCGGTACAGTAGGCTACTGTGCCACTGTAAAGTAGGTCACATAAGGCAATGTGTGAGGCTAGTGAGCTGTGCCTCTGTCAAGCAGGGGCACATTGGAGATCCCAGGGTTTGAATGTACTAAGCCACAGCCATGTTGTTGGTGTGTGCTGGAAGAGGGTTGCTGAGGACCTCTAACAGTAAGTGGCCATCAATAACAGACTGAGGGGAGCCCTATCTGCATTGTCTGGACAATTCCACTGTTTACACTGTGTTGTGATGATTATGTGGGAATGAAGTGTTGTGCCGGAACTGTTCACAGATGTCCTCCCTCTGTGGGCTACAGCTCTGCAATGTATTAGCTCACTCTGTCTGTTGGACGGCTCATATATGGCTAGTGTACACCTGACAGGTGTCTTGTTGTGGAGCAGTCATGGGTATATGTGGGATAGCATGATCAATGCAAACCTTACACATGCTCATAGAATGCAATTGTCAAGGATTATACAGAGTGGCCAGTATAGTCCCCTAGCATGGGTCCTTTGAAGTCGTCAACCCCAGTCTTCAGAAGTGTAGAGTCTGCTTGTGCTAAATACAGTTTGTATGCAGTGACAACCTTGCCTGGGGGTGGGGATAGGATATGGATGTCCAGAGAAATGTGGGTATGGTCAGATATCAACAATGGTGGTCTACCTCTGGTGTGGAACAGTGAGTACCCATGTTGCAGATGGACAGGTGCAATATGTATTCCCCCGTGTGGCTGTGGTGTGTGGTTCTGCCATAGCACATGGACCCACAAATTGTAGTGGCTGTAGGGTAAAGTGGTAGAGGCCTGAGTAGTTCTCACACACAATATGCCTGTACCTGATGTTAACAACTGGAATGGTGTATGTGAACACCTGCATATCCCGGCACTGTTCCCAGGAAAGTAAAGTGTGTGTCCTGGATGTGGGAGTGGTGTTCTGGACTGGTTGTGTAGTGTGTTACAGGTCCTGTGATCACGAAGCATGGTATAGAACATAACCTGCCAGTGCGATGTGCATATCTGACCCTGACATAGGTTGCTGCAAATGCATATATATGCTATCCCCCACCTGACAGGTAGTACTAGATGTACATACCTCTGTAGAAATAAAGATGTCAGCACCCTATAAATACTGCAGGTGCAGACCAGATGCCCAGTAATTCGGTTAGCGCACTCTGCTAATGCATCTCCCTCAAGTGTCATAATATAGGGAGGTAGGAGTTCGGACCATGCAAATGCTCAGTGTGTGTGTGTGTGTGTGTGTGTGTGTGTGTCGGTGAGTGGGGTTGATGTGTGTGTGAGGAAGATGTCCCTTTTGGCAACTATGAAAGCACACTACAGGATGCACATTCCCCTATCTAAGCACGGATGATGTCAGCACCCTATAAGTACAGCAGGAGAAAGGGAACCTCCAAGTAATTCGAATAGCGTGCTCTGCTAATGTGTCTGTCACGAGTGTCATAACATAGTTAGGTAGGGGTTTGAATCCTGCAACTACCCAGTGTGTGTGGTGGGGGATTAGTGTGTGTGCAAGTCTGTGTGAGGGAGATGTCCCTTTTGGCAACTGTGAAAGTACTCTACAGGATGCACATTCCCCTATCTAAGCACGGATGATGTCAGCACCCTATAAGTACAGCGGAGAAGGGAAACTTCCCAATAATTCTAATAGCATGCTCTACTAATGCATCTGTCATCAGTGTCATAACATAATTAGGTAGGGGTTTGAATCCTATAACTGCCCAGTGTGTGTGGAGGGGGGTTAGTGTGTGTGCAAGTCTGTGTGATGGAGATGTCCCTTTTGGCAACGGTGAAAGCACTCTACAGGATGCACATTCCCCTATCTAAGCACGGATGATGTCAGCACCCTATAAGTACAGCGGAGAAGAGAAACTTCCCAGTAGTTTGAATAGCGCACTCCGCTAATGCGTTTTTCTCAAATGTCATAACATAGTTAGGTAGGAGTTTGAAACCTGCAAGTGTGTGTGTTTGGATGTGGGGAGTTTATGTGTGTGCAATTCTGTATGAAAGACGTGCTTTTTTGCAATCAGGAGATCACACTACATGATGCACATTACCCTTTCCAAATACTGATGATGTCAGCACCGTATACATACAGCTGGAAAAGAAACACCTCCCAGTAATCTGAATAGCGCACTCTGCTAAAGCGTCTCATTCCAGTGTCATAACATAGTTAGGTAGGGGTTCGAAACCTGCAAATGGCAGGTGTGTCTGTGTTTGGATGTGGGGAATTTGTGTGTGTGCAATTCTGTATGAAAAACATGTTAGTTTTGGCAATCAGGAGATCACACTACATGATGCACATTACCCTTTCCAAACACTGATGATGTCAGCACCCTATAAGTACAGCCAGAGAAGAGGAACCTCCTAGTAATCCGAATAGTGCACTTTGCTAATGCATCTCTCTCTCACGTGTCGTGACATAGTTAGGTAGGAGTATGAATCCTGCAAGTGTGTGTTGGGGTAGTAGGGTGTGTGTAATTGCAAGTGTGAGAGAACAGATCCTTTTGGCAAATACTACAATACACCAGATGCTGCTTATTCCCCCAGTAAACACAGGTAATGTCACCACCCTAACAGCACAGCCAAACAGGGCTAGTTGGCCAGTAATGCCAATAGTGCGCTCCGCTACTGGGTCTATTACCATTGTCAGAGTACAGATAGGTATGTTTTGGAAACCCACAACTGCCACGTGTGGTTGTGTCACACATTATGACCTTGTGTGGGTCTTTGTGCATAACAATGCATGCCATTGCCTAAACCAGCAATGGCAATGCACACATGATGTATGTGTGTGACACATACACATAAATACCTGTGACCTGCAGTAGTTACCATGTCTGACACGTGCCTCGAGTGGATAAATGGTATTTGCAATGCATAACAATATGAATGTGTCTTACTGTGCAGGGGCCGCAAGTGGTATGTGTCTATACAGTGTGGGTGTATATGGTAAAATACCTACAGCAGGGGATACACATCTGGTCTGGGCCATATAGTCTACATGTAGTCGATGTACAGGTGCCGCATGTTCCCACCTGTTGTGGGAGTGGTAACATGTTATTCCATTGCATTTCAGTAACCACATGCATGGAACCCTTCAGCTAGTGTGTTGTAGCTACAGTAATGCTCACGCACAATGTTTGGCTGGATGCAGTCCAGCCATATAAAGACAGTTCTTGAGACTGTCATATTGCCAGTGTTGTTATGGAGGATAGGTGGATTTCCTGTGTATGGGAGGGTTGTGTGTGCCAGGCTATGAACCAGAAGGCAGTCCGACACACTGTTAGCTGCACATGAATAGGCCCTGATGCTTTGTGCTGTGCCAACAACCTGGAAGTGTGTGTATCTGTGGTGCCTTGGGATACCACTCCCCTGTCCATGTGTGTTACATGTGTAGGGGATGACAGGCATGGTATGAGGTATAACCTGGCAGTGATGGGTTGCACCTGTGAGCCGTGAATCAGGACTCTGGTAGTGCACAGACATTGCAGTTCACCGTGCTGAGGACAGTGTCCAGTGCATGCATCTTGCGGTGTACACTGCTGGTGTTGTGTAGCATCACTGTTAGTGTCCTATCCTGTGTGATACCCACGGAGGTGGCTATGTAATCCGTGTCCTGCAGCATAAGGCACTATGTGTGTATCAAGGGGCTTCACCAATATACATTGGCCCATGGGTGTCACATGCAAGCTGCCCCTCGCAAATTATTGTGGCTTCCCTAGCATGTAAGCACACTTTGACAGCCAGTGGATACCCTATGAATGACATTGGAGATTGAGCAGAATGTAGACATAGAACACCCTTCCTACATATGGTGGTAGCATACCTGGTGAGGGTATGATGGCAACCAAGATCAGGCTCATACTGGCCCATGACACATGCTGAGAGATCCCTTCTATGTTCCCTATCATGTAGACCAGGGAGGTATGTCTCAGGTCATCCATAGTGGCATGGTCAATGACTGAGTCATATGTGTCCATGCCTCTGACTGACCTGTATGCATGTGTTTTGTGGTGGACCATAGTGCCCCACAGGCATATCACTGTGACCTTCACCATGTACAGCCTGTTGAGCAGGACCCCACTGCAGCGGCCAAGAGCGGTACCTGACACATCTGTAGCAGGTGTGTTGTGTAGCCCTACAGGCTGTGAGTGTGTGGCACATGGGATGTGTGTGCCATGTGTGGCATGTGCTCTGTTCTGACGTAACGTATGCCTGTGTGCCAGCTGCGGAGGTGTGTGATGCTAAGGCAGGATGCTATTCTGAGTCTCCAAGTATGCCCCAGTGTGTTCAGATTGCTGTCAGTGCGGGTCTATGTCTGACTGCTATTGTAGTCACTGTAGTATGTCATGCCACCTGACAGGGTATGGCATTACTGGGTTCAGAGTGTTCAGTCCCCAGATTGGCTATGTGGTGGCATCCCACACATGTGTTGTACGTTCCTGGCTGGGGGTGAGGGTTGACTGCATACATGTGGCAGCTGTGACATTGCCACATGACTCACATAAACCACAACTGGACCATAGAGGTGATTCACAGGTTACCTTTGCACATGCTACCATAGTAGTGTGATTGCCATGGTGATTACCAGCACATAGGGCCAATGGGGAACAACATACTGAAGGTGTGTATGTGTGGGTGTACTGCTACTGATTTCATAGCACTGGCATATATGACTGCACACGTGGGTAAATGCCAGGTAAGACATGTGCAATGTGTCACAGGCAACGTACATGCGAACAGGACAGACAGTGACGTTCTGTCATGTGTAAACTTGACATACGTATCGTACGCTATGCAGATGTCACTAGGAGTCCACAGAAGCACTGTAACTCTGCATTGCAGGTGGAAGCAGTGTTCCATGGAACCCCAAACGAACATGCATGCAAACAAAGCTACAGTAAGCAGGGCTGGAAGTAGTCCATTGTACAACAAAGAAGGGGTAACACTAACAGTAGGTAACAGTGCAAATATGTAGGCACTATGAACATGTACACAGGAATGCACAGTGCAGATGCCCATGGTAGAACTGATATTATGTCATAGTTAATTGTGATTTGGATTACATTGGTACTGCACACATATCAACACGCACAAACATCCACATTGCATAGTCGTTGTGGGCAACTTGCCACCATTATTGTACATGTCCATCATTACGTATCACTACTTGCATTAGCTTCCCCCCTGTGCTACCCATGTATGTGACTATCTGTTGACATCCTTACCACCGGTATGCAATAATGTGCAGCTGTTACACGTTGGTACGTACTATGGGTGTAGATAACAATTCAGGACAGTCATACAGTTACTGCATCAGGCATGCTGGGATATACACTGAGTCATATCAGCACACTGTACTTTTACCAACATGATACTACTAATACACTTCTATGTAGTCACCCTGTGCATCAGCAACGTGTTTACCTGTTCCTGCACTGATGTTGGAGATTGCAGGAAGTGGCACAGTTTCATCATATGCACAGGGTGTGAATTAGGTATGCCTGAGTCTGCCACTGATACCACCAATTGACATGTGTGTGTATGTGTGTTGGTGAGGGACAGCAGTACAAGGTGGGGCACTGTTGGTGCAGTGTGTGCGTGTATGTGGTAGCCCTAGGTGTTAACATTTTGCATGTGTGTATGCACGCACACAGTTCCACCTCATGGCTGCCATATACAGGGGTTTGTGGACAGCCACAGACTGCACCTGGCAGGTCATACAGATCAGTGTCTATGGGCATGGACATGGTACCTGGTCCTGTCAGGGGTGCTACGGACCGTATCCGGTACTAAGCCAGACTGAGTACTGTCATCAGAAGCGGGAGTGTGTTGACTGGACACAGGTCCCTGTTGGGACTGTCCAGAGCCACGTGCACGTGGTCTCCTGGGGCGTTCCGATGACAGCACAGACTCAGCATTGCTAGGGCTGCTGCTGGCACTATGGGGGCATCCGCGGGCCTGTTGTCATCCGCGGCGTCTGCCAGCTGCTGTTGTTGCTGGCATACGGCCACTTCGACGCCACAGCCGCCCACCATTGCACTGGCTCATGGACATGTGGTTGTGGAACTGCTGTAATATGTCCCCACAACGTCTGTCTATGACATCGGTGAAATTACGGATAGCATCCGCGATGTCACGCATACTGTCAGTCATGGCTGTGCGACATGCTCTCAGCTCCCTCAGACCCTGTCTGGTGTACCTTTCCATATGCGACTGTGCCTGCATGACAGCCCGAAACATAGCTGAGGTTGACAGACCTCTTTGGGCACGTCTGCCAGAGGCAGTACGCCCACGGATGCTCCCACGAGAACCCATGGGCAACTGTCTGTGTGGTACCATCGCAGGACCCTGCCCATGGCTGCTGTGTGGGGAAGCATGTGCCACAGATACCACATTACCCTGGTCAATGTCCACTGTATCCTGTCCATCACCTAGGGACAATGCTGACATAGGATGTACTGGCAGGATGACTGTGAGCAATGATGGGGTTGATAGCTGTGTACTGTCAATTGGCAGACCAATGGTGGGCCCTGACACACCTTCCTGTGCCATTACACAGATATTATCATTACCAGTACCTGTGGCACTAGATTCAGGTTCCCTGCTGCAGGACACCAGAGCAGCACCAGAACCTGTGGGAGTAAGACAGGTAACACAGTTTACAGTGTCCACACAATGTTACCAGTGATGCACTTATGCACACATGCACACATGCACACGTGGACACATGCACACATGCACACATGCACACATGGACACAGCACACATGCACACATGCACACATGCACACGTGCACACATGCACACTTGCACACATGCACACATGCACACATGCACACGTGGACACAGGCACACAGGCACACAAGCACACATGCACACGCGGACACGTGCACACATGCCCACGTGCACACATGTACACATGCACACATGCACACGTGGACACAGGCACACATGCACACATGCACACGTGGACACAGGCACACATGCACACATGCACACATGCACACGTGGACACAGGCACACATGCACACATGCACACCCCGTAGTATACACACAGAGCACTACTGAGTTACACTAGTATTACTAGCACTATCAGGACTATTATAGGTATTGTTAAAACACACTCACCAGCATGGATGGCCTGCCTTGCTGTAACACCGGAGGTACCTGCAGAAATGAGGAGATTAATGTCAGTGGGCACACCTGTGCCATTGATACTGCATATGATACAGTGCAGTAGTACACCAGTTGTCTTTCACACGTCAGCTGCTGATATTGCCAATATCACACCTGCACAATTACATACTATGTTGACAGCTACATACCACGGACACACCTTACACATGCATAAACTAACAGTGTACAGAAGAGACAAGTGTACATATGGCATATTACCTGCACGCTCCATGTCGTGCTGCTGTGTGGATCCAGTCTCCATCATGATGCAGGTGTATTGCTGTTGTTGTTCCGGGGCTGGAGCCACAACACTTAGGAGTAGCCCCTCCAGTCTGGTGAGGGGGGATGTGTGGCCACCCCACCTCCTGTGGCAACCTGTTGCCTGTGGATATCCGATGCACGCTGACGGACATTTCTGATTAAATCACTGCAGTGATGTCATACCTGCTCATATGTCCTATTATGCATGCCAATGCCATTTACTCTATGGACAAGGTCTTGCCACAGTGCAGCCCTCTCCTGCTGATTCTGGCTGGTGCAGGAAAACAGTATGTCATAATCCTGCACCAGGCTCTAGTGTATCTCATCTTCTGCTGCAGAGTAGGTGGGATTACGCTGATGCGCCATGTCCCTGGAAGAGAACACAAACAGGATATCAGCAGATTATGTCAGCAATATATGGCACACATACTATACATGATACTCAACTGTAGTGATATACTACTACTCCCATATGTAGCATGTGTGTGTCTCTTGGTGGATACAGAAGTACATGGCCAGATATCAGTGCTCAGCCAACACCTGTGCAACAATACCTGCCACATTCCATACAACATAGTAGCATGCCACATCGGTCAGCACACTGCGACAGGTCCAATGCACAACCTCACTCTGGGGGTTCATAACAAGGTACTGTATGTGGAACGCCATCCACTAGTGTGATCTGGACACAAGTTACTCGGCCTGGATATACATATCCTACCACCACCACCACCAGCACAGTAGACTACTTTGATATGTATGTGATTAGACAGTTATTCACTTGTTAGGACTGAGATGGTATCCATGCAGCCCACTGGGCCAGTGGAAGCCACAACCCACACTGCTGACCCCTTTGCGAATGCTTCCCACGGACATCCCAAAGATTGCATGGAACATGCACACACATTTCTAACCCAGACCCTATGCACAAAGGTTAGGCATCCTGTCCGGTGGACCCCAGCCAAAGGTAGATTGTATAACAATAGAAGGAGGCTACTGCAGGACAGAGCAGATTCACATTAAGGGAAGGCATCTGTGGTCAGCACTGGTAATAAGCTACGGTCTCTCATAACAACATCCACGGCCTACTCTGGGAGGGAAATGGCCACAAACACTATAGATAACCACAAGGCCTTCTTCAGTTATGGTACACATATGCACCAAATGCCTCAGATATGCTCTGAGTTAATACACACCTACTTAACATTCACCGAACACACAGATATTGGCAACATTCTTGCAGACAGGTTCGGTGCACGTATTCCCCCCTCCTTCTCCCTCACAAGTAGAAATACTTATCACAGCTGAATGTAACCTCCCTATCATCTCACGTGTCCAGGCGAGGGCCGCCTCAGCAAAGCAGAACACACAGCATCAATGTGACCTGATGGTATCCCTGGATGTGTGCTACGTGAACTCCAAGAGGACATACAACCACATATAAGACTGATATTTGACCTTGGCCATACTACAGGATATGTACCTGAACACTGGCATACAGCAACAGTGGTCCCACTCCACTAAGGAGGCACCTCTATTGACCCTGGGAACTACCCCACCATAAGCTTAACCAGCCTGGTCTGCTAAGCTATGGAATTATTCAGTATGGGACGCATATACAGTGATATTGGGTACCTGCAGACACTTGTTCCCGGCCAGTTTGCCTTTGTGATGGGATGATCCTGCCTTTTGAACCTGGTTGACCTTTCAAAACAGTCACTACAGCCATTGATGAGGGCAACGCAATCCATACAGCCTACCTGGACTTGCCTAAGGCCTTCAACACAGTACTCCACTCAGGCATCATAGACAAGCTCATTAGCTTACATGTTACTACATATGTCATATGATGGGTTGCACACTGGTTGACATACAGAATCCATAATATCGATATTGTAGGAGCCATGTCAGACTCAATGCCAGTCACATGTGGTATCCCACAGGCCTCTGTCCTTGGACCCCTCTTATTTGGCATTTATTTCTCAGATGTAAAAGCAAACATGTGCGGGTTGTGGATGACAAAGTTCACAGATGACTGCTAACTAAGCGCCATAGTCGTTACACCAGCTGACACACACATCCTACAGACAGGCCTCACTGCAACAGAAAACTGCTGCCAGGATCAAGGCCTAACACTGACTGACATGTAATGTATAGTCATCCCCTTTTGGTGGAACTACGTGCACACAACATATCACATGGACATACCTATAGATACAGACCTATGACACATATGGAGGGCTCACAGTATGCAGACTATTAACCTGCTACTTTACATTACCTGTGTTTATCGCAGCTGGTTGCGTTACCGCTACTACTGCTTCCTGCTGCTGCTGGCACAGCTTGCTACTGTCACTGATGACAGCTTAGACTCAATGTGTGTACCGTGTGTTGTTGTTTGTGTTTTCTTTTTTTTTTTTCTCTCTTTCTCTGTCTCTGTCTGTCTGTCTCTCTCTCTCTCTCTGTCTGCCTCCAGACAGTGCAATGAACATATTGCATGTGTGGAGTGTGAGTACAGGATGCTTTTGTAGGTATCTGCATATGTCCATGTGATGGCCTCTTCACCAATTGTAAGCCAGCATTTGCTAATTGCATGCAGCCAGTTGTGTACTGATTGCAGTTCTCACTGTGATTTCAGGACAGTGCTATAAAAGGGTATGTGAGATAGGCATTGCCCTTTCAGATTGTAAGGGTGGGGACCATGCTGGAATGCTGTGGACACTGTTCTGTGAGTGTAAAGGTTAGTATCTCTCTCAAGATTCAGGTTGTGTTGTAGATTCACATTTCTCCATTCCACTCTCCTGTTTCCTGTAGTAAGTGTGTATGCACACTGACACCTACAACTATATATATAAATATATATATATATATATATATATATATATATATATATATATATATATATATATATATATATATATATATATATATATGTACATTAACTGACATTATTACCTACTAGCTACCAACTAGCATGGCTGTTTCTGTTCACACACTACTATTATGGAAATCCACTAGTTTTGACAGTAAGTATAAATGACATGCTTTGTGTACTACACATCCTATATTCCCTTTACATTCATTCCTACTATTACATGATATATTTATTTTAGCACAATGTTCTTGTATAAGAGTCATGGCTTAGTGGTAGGTCATGCAGACTACTGTTTCCAAGGTCCTGGGTTCGAGACTGATAGTGGGATTTTATTTTGCTTTTGAACTGACTACAGGACCTGTCAATCAGAGTGACTAAGGCACTTTTAAGCAGTTGTAACCGGGTTAGCGCTGGTTTGCGCGGAGCTCACGCATGCACACTAGCGTTTAGCTCCGCGCACACACGCACACACCCGCTTACAACCGCTTAACAGTGCTTACTCTGGCACACACCTGCGCTATTTTCTTTGAAATAAATGAAAATGGGGAGACAGAAAAGTGGTGAAAAAGGGGTCACAAAGAGGGTAAGACAGTAGGGAAACAAGCTTTGGATTTGCAGGAGGGATGTAGGTAAGGCCCATAGCTGCCCATTTCTTCATCAGCAACAGCTGTGCATATGTATGTAATTTGGTGTGACATTTGAAACCTTCCACCCCTGAGAGAGGTGTCAGGACAACAATAATACTTGTACAGCCAATTGTAATTGATAGTTTCCATGTCAAGCAGACATGTGTGCGGAATGGGCAGCTATGTATGGGGCGTAATTTTTTTGTGGGTACAGAGTGCCCTTTTTTTTTTTTTTCAGGTGAGAGTGGTATGTCAGGTGAAGGGAGTCAGTATAGCTGGGGAGGTAGGTTGGGTAGGTCAACAGACAAGACAAACAAGACGCATACAGGGGCGGTGTATGACACATGTGGGGGGGGGTTACACAATTGATGGGGACGGATGTTTGGATATCCAGAGCCCATGAGCCCACAGATGGCAACAGTGGAACTGATATCCCCACCCATGGGCAGTTGCCACTGTTCCTTCACTGCCCAGGACGAGGCTGTGCTGGGGGCTGTGTAGGCCGGGCAACAGGCATGCCCGTAAGTTGAGCCACCTGTGCCTCAAGCTGGCGTAGGGGCCCAAGAACAGAGTCCCGGATCTCTCTACGCACCACAGTCCGGACGCTATGGAGGGTGAGTGGTGGTTCTCCTCTGGCCATGCTTGCAGAGGGGGGACGGGCCCCATCCCCTGCAGTGCTTCCACCCACAGGTGGCACAGGGCCACCGGTGGAGGGTCCAGACTGGGCACTAGTGCCAGGTGCACTCGCCAGCTGAGGTGGGAGAGGTGGGTCCGCTGGAACCCACCTTCCCTGTCATCCTATGTTTTGCATTATGTCATGACAGTTTGGGTTAGTAACATACAATACCATTCGCAATTAGTTGTAACAGCATGCATTAGTATTCCCATTAACCAAACACCCAGATATTCACACCATTGAACAGCGAGCATAACACATGCATAATTTGAACAGCAATACACAGTCCAACAACATGCAGGGTTGATTGATGGCAACAGGCCATCAGGTTTGGATGTATGAACAGGGCAGATACATCAACGGACATGCAAATATTTATGACCCAACAGGGCAAATGTCCAGGGATGTTAATTGTGATTGCACATACTATTTTCACATGGAATGGGTTATATGTGGTTATAGGGTGGGGTGAAGAAAATAATATTAACACCTTCAAATACCAATACATATGCTGTACGTTTCTAATAGCTGCACATATATACACACTACTGTTCTAACTACAGTTTCCTATATGATAACTACTTCAATTTGGTGATAGGACTGTTACTGCTACATCAATATATATTTTATTGTTCTTCATACACATTCATATCTGGCTTTGTTCAGCTACATCATCCTGCTACATTTGCTTTATATAGCTATAGACAACTGTGGATGTTTGGTATGTCAGACAATCATACTATCTGCATATTGCAGACTGAGAGCAACATATCCAGATTTTGAAATGCACATTCCAGCTGCAGCAACACTTTGAACAGATTTCGCTGTTTGGTTCTGCTTCTCACATTCATTTCATTCTGTACGGACTGCAGTATACTTTATTCAGGGGTTATTACTACTTTATTGATGGATTCATAACTCTTTCTCACACTCTCTCACTTGTTTTCATTTTACTATTCAGGATGGTACTTACTTCTAGGCTTTATTGACATGTTTTACCTGTAGTTATTACAATCCTTTCCAGCAGTCTCACTTCTGTCATGTTTCAGTATTTCAACAGGGGAATATTTCACACATGTGATTTGCTCATCTTCTGCAGCTGTACTTTTCAGCCTGCTGCAGGTTGTGTACTATTATATTACAGGTGGGGCATCTTTATTTCAGACTTTATTTCAGACATTTTCATTTTTCTGTTTGGATTACAGACTGCAACACACTTTTGTAATCAAGCAATACTTGCAAACACTCTTACACTGTTGCTTGCACATTTTATTACTTAGTGACTACACTGCACTCTTTTGCTAACTGTCATACTTTTATATTTCTTTACAGTTACTGGGAGAGGATTACTGACCTGCCTGGTGGCGCAACCGCACCAGCCTATCGCCATAGGCTCTGCGGTTCACAGAACAGACACCTGCAGCTGTAATATAAATGAAGTAATATTGGAATACACATCTCCATAATATCAGCTAGTTTAATTTCTTACATACGTAATTAAATGTAACTTACTCAGTAGTGGGGCGTTCGGCATTTGCCAGGCCTCCTGGATCCAAACGTTCAATTGGTCCTGCTTGCATCTCTTCAGGTCCGCATGGTGGTGACGGACCTGCTCACCAGTCCTTGGAATCCCTGTGGCACTGGTGAGATCATGAGCCAACCGGTCCCATGCCTCAGCCCTATATGCTCCCCACAGGACCTGGCCCTGCATGAGTTGGGCCTCATGATTGTGGACTAGGAGCCAGACCATGTATCTGGACTCTTCAATGCCCCACCTCTGTGCTCAAAAGCAACTACCCTCACCTACTCCTGACATTCTGGCTGCAAGTTAGTTCTACAATTGTTTATGCTGTGTATTCCCGCCTATAGGGCTTATATATGCTGTTTTTCCCGCACATATCTGTGATTGGCCATTTTGGAAATGTATCAACTTCACAAAACCTGCTTTGTCATGCTCCACTTTGTATTCATCCTATATATTTGCTATTACTACATTTCTAGGTACTGCTGTCATGGCTTAGTGGTTCAGTACCTTGACGATGGTGCATAGTATCCTGGGTTCGAACCTGGCAACTGCTTTTTATTTTTATGACTGTCTAGACAGGCTAGGGGGTGTGTCTGTGTAAAGGCAGTTTTGATACAGCTTGCTCAACGTAGCCCATCGGTTAGCTTGTTGGCGCGGTGCGCAGCTCCGCGCAAATGGGTTACGCTGGTTTACGCTTCATTTGGCTGTCAGCACGCATATTACACTCAACTCAGCTAGGGGCACACAGTTTCAGCGTGTTAAACCACAGCTCACTTACGGGCACTCATTTTGCACCTGTTGAACCATTGCTCACCTACGGGCAGATGCACTCACCTTGTTAAACTGTAGCTCAGCTATAGGCACATCTCACATTTTTATTGTTTTGTTATCTCACATTTCTTCAAAATAAATGGACTATTTCATTACATTTTACATAAACTATGATTTTATATGTGTACATATTTGTCAGGGACTTGTTTCGTGCTTATTTTACTAAAAATAAAAATTGATGCTGTGGGGGCTCGAACCATGAATGCCTGCTCTTCAGCCGACGTCTCTACCGCTACACTATTGCCTTTTGGCTTACTTTGCATATTTAGTTCTTATATCCTTTTCCACTGACTGCTAACTGTGGCTAAGCGACGGGCACTCCCGCGCAAACGAGCACACTCACGGACAAACATCTTTACAATTTAAAAAATATAAAACATGTTCATTTATATATTTTATGTTCATAGTCTGTGGGGGCATGTGTTGTGTTGTGTTTATTCACATTTCCATGGCCTCTGTCGTGGGTGTTTACTTTGGGCAATTTTACTCTTCTGGGGGCATGTCCGCTTGCAGGGCTCGGCCTACGGACACACCCCCTACTGTCTTCCACGGACCGTGTTAGCCTTAGGTGTGATTCAGCATGCCCTCATGCATATGCATGACATGCTGACGTCACACCGTTTAACTGCAGCCTCCATGTAAGCCATGTATCTCTTACACGGAGGCTTCGTGAATCCTGCCCAATGACTTCTGCTTCTGTAAAATATGCAAGTGCCAGACCAAGTTCAATTAGAAATGATACTTGTGATGCTAAGATATGCACATATAGTTTAAACAGATTTGCTATGTTTGGAATTAGTTACAATCAATAAACCTGTTCACCTTTTTGTCAGAAAAATGAATGTCTATATATATATATATATATATATATATATATATATATATATATATGTGTGTGTATGTGTATATATATATATATATATATATATATGTGTGTATATAGTTATATATTGTGGTGTATATATATATATATATATATATATATCTATATATATATATATATACATACATACATATATGTGATTTCAACAGTCAAAAATTAATGTCTTCTACTGGCCCCAAATGGAGTGCCTAACAAAATGTATTCAAATTCCACTCTTCACCAGTATTGCTGGGGATTGCCTACCTCTATTCTACAAATATAAATCAATTAAAATGCATGTAAAACAATAAACACCAAATATGCACACTGGGAAAAATGAATCCATATGCTAGTCATATCAAGTTAAAGACTAACAAAAAGTACTTAAGATTAAGAGAAGATGTCTTCAGTTAATTATTAAAAACTATACAGTTGCACAGTCTAAGAACCAGTGCAAGAGAGAATTTTACAAGAAGGGAGCCATAAAAGAAAGAGTAGATATTTTCCTTAATGGAAATCACCGTCACTTTGCGATTCTACTGCAGAGCCTAAGATGAGAAGTGGTTAGGACTGTTCTCTTTTCAAGAGCCCAAATTGTGACATTTTTGTGGAAATGTAAGATTTTGCAGGACAAACAGTAACAGTATACAAGAATGGACTTTATTTGTTTGACAAAATAAAAGCTTACTCATGCAGAATTTGAGTTGTTTTTGTTGTTTCATATAATATTAAGATGTTTCAGATGCAAAACAATTGTTTTATGCAGCTATTCAGGGAAACTTGGGAACTATTTTTATTTTTTGTCCTAAAATCTCAGGACATTTGTCATTGTTCACACTTTTTTGCAGGACACAAATACCTATATAGCAGTGGTACATAATGTCTGGCCCATGGGACAAATCCGGCCCACGATGCAACACCATCCACATCCCCTAGAGAGAAACCAAGCATTTTTAAAAAAAGTGAAAAAATGTTATGCCTTACCCAGTCATGCAAACTTTCCAGCACATGCTTACTTATCCAATTGACTGCAGTTGCACACACTTCTAATTTTAGCTGGGGAAGTAACTATTCTTTGTTGTTTATAACTTGTAGTCTGTAAACAATAACAACTTTCTGCAAGTGTTTATAATAAGTCATGGCTAAAAGCCAGAATAAAGTATGCAAAGTTGATGTAGAAAACAGGCAATTTCACGACTGCTATCTTATGTAAAAATGACAGTCACTTGTACCTATTGTTAAGTCGTAACGACTTACTATGTTTTGAGATGGCCTGCAGATGCATTAAGAATTCGTGTAGTGGCCCTCCCAACAAAAAGGTTGTGCACCACTGCTGAATAGGAACTGTCCTACATAAAGTGAAATAAGTGATAATTGTATGGTCCACAGTCTTGTGAGAGATTTCCATGAGAGCCTTTAGATAGATACACCTTTAGATATGCAGATGTGCATAGGGCAAGGGACATACTGCAACTGTTAGTGAAGGCTGTACATACATATGTAGTTGAAGGTTGCTATTTGCACATATCAATGTAGGTTGTAGTGTGTGGAATTGAAAACAGCATGCAGTGCAGGTATATGTCATGTGGTGGTGAACGTCTGTGGGACTGAGCCAGTGAGGCCTGCTACAGCTATACGGCCTGAGGACAGCATAATGCATTCTGCACAACACTGTTCAATATCATTACAGAATGGTATGTCTCACAACTGTTTCAGAAGTGATATTCCCACCATGATGTGCATGTATATGTACAGCAATGGATGTTTAGAAGTGTGTGTTTATACACACACATATATATCTATATATATATATATATATATATATATATATATATATATATATATATATCTATATATATATATATATATATATATATATATATATTTACATATCTATCAATATATATATATATATACATAGATAGAGAGGTATGTATAGATAGAGATATATAAATAGATAGAATATGTATATACATATAGATATAATAGATACATACATATACAGATATATATGTAGATACATACATATATACAGATAGATATAAATGTCTATAGATATGTATATATATATATATATATATATATATATATATATATATATATGTGTATATATATACATATATATATATATATATATATATATATATATATATATTTTTTATATATATATATATATATATATATATATATATATATATATATATATATAAATATACATACATATATGTAGATATGTATATATATTTGCATATATATATATATATATATATATATATATATATATATATATATATATATTGATAGATATATATTTATATGTATATATATGTATATATATATATATATATATATATAGAGAGAGAGAGAGTGAGAGAGGGAGACATGGGGGAAGATGTATTGCAACAGGTGCCTGCTGACCAAGGCATTGACTGAACACCAGTGTTGATACTGCAGTACCATACCCCATTCCAAAACACGTTACCCACTAACTACCACATAGATGGTTGCCTGCCTACCACTAGAGGTGTCAGAAGGGAACATGGAACACAGGTGTACAATAGCCTCCCCTTTGATATCCACAGTGGCACACTAGTCTTGTAATCCCTGTACATGGTACGTGTCATCACAAAAGGTGTGTCAGCTAGGGAAATGTAAGTCAGTGTACCCCTCTACACCTCACAATGTCCTATGCAGTTTGTACTTCCCATGAGAACTACAGCAAGTTTGAAGGCCACAGACATACCTAACAAAGACTGATAATGCCCTCAAACACATTCCCTATGCAGACTGACTCACAAAACCACAGCTAGAGTACCTTGCATACTTCCTACACAGATGTTGCCACTGCTGGACATACAGAGTTATGTCACACCCATACCAGTCGGCCAACCACCATGGCAACACCTCACAATCCGTCCAGCCTACATGACCTAGGGCCCTAATCCTTGTCACTGCACTAAGCAGCACATGCTGGAGGTACAGGTTCCTATACACAAATATGCCATACCCTGGACTAAACCACCCAGCATTAACAAACAAGGCTCTTTATTAGCAGATGTCATACATACCCCTGATGAATGTTATGGAGATAGGTAATATGTCCTGTGGGTCACCTCTGTGTAACCATTTCACAGGAGCAAGTAAAATCACATAACATGTCCCAAATGGCAGGGTAGCATATGGCTAAGCTGCCCTAGGCCCAGGGCCAATAGCATAGTACCTACCTATGACACAATGCACACACACATGTACTCAGTGCAATACCAGCTATGTGAGGTTGAATGAGTGTGACACTGACTGTGTGCAAGGTCTGTAAAGGTGAGATAGCTTAGCGTGAGTTTCTGTCTGTCATGGTAGTTTGTGTCCTAGGTGTGAGGCCAGAGAAAGATGTGTCAGTTATCAGGATGCAAACAAGTAAGATTGGCATATGTCGTGCCGTAGTCCCCTGTGTACGACTGCAGTGTCCCATTGTAGGCAGAAGCAATACATGTATGTTCAGTAAGTGGTACTGTTGTTGAATCCAGCTCACATATGAACTGTTGTACTACCTGAAGTTGTAGGCCTAAACACTACAGTATGGTGTATGTTCACATTCCCTGGTATCACTGTCTGGTGTGTTTCCTGTAGTCTGCACAGATTACATACCTCATGCATAGGTATCTGTAAGTAGGGGCACAGAGTACTATAAGGTACACAGTTAATGCTCATCTGTGTCGTCATGCATTTGTGTATTGTATGTATGTGTAATGTGTGTGTAATGATGCCTGTACCATGGCCGCAATCACATGTGTATTACAGGGTATGTGTGTGTACCTGGCAGCATGTATACTCTGACAGCAGTATGCTGGCTATATTAACAACTGTGCACATATGTCAGGCAGGGTATGGCATCAAAGACTAGGGTGGCTTACCGTTGAAACTGTAAATGTGCATTGCATTCATTGCATGCGATGACAATATTCTTCATCCATTAGCTTGATACATACCCCCAGTGTGAGGTTATGCATTGTATCCCAAACAGTGTGCTGAGTGCTGGTGTATACTAGTTTGTTGTATGGAGTGTGGCAGGCACTGTCAGACAGTTGTGGGCTGAGCCCTGATATGTGGTATTGAACATGTGTATCCCCTGATAGACAGACAGATGCTATATATGGCAGTTAAGTGATATCAGTACATTATAATATTAAGTGTGCCACATGACTTGCTCACATATTTTTCTTTTCCTTCCGGGGTGATGGTGCATCAGCATAACTCACCTTATACAGCAGCAGAGGATCAGGAGATCCAACAGAGCCTGGTGCAGAATTTCTCTGTGCTGCTTTCCAGGACCAGCCAGAACCAGCATGAGAGGGCTGCACTGTGGCAAGATCTTGTCCGTCAGGTAAATGACATAGGCATGCATAACCAGACATATGAGCAGGTACGCCATCACTGCAGTGATTTAATTAGACATGTCCGGCAGCGTGCATCTGATATCCACAGACAACAGCTTGCCACAGGTGGTGGGGTACCTATCCACCCCCCCTCACCAGTGTGGAGGAGCACCTCCGAAGTATTGTGGCTCCAGGCCAACAACAACAACATCCACAAACATGTGTCATCATGGAGGCCGGAGCCACCCAGCATGTTGAAATGGATGTGCAGGTAACATGCCATATCTGTAGTTGACTGTTCTCTGTACTGGTAGTTTATGCGTGTGTGAGGTGTGTACTGTGTGTGTAGCTGTTAACCTGCCAATTCTTCTGCAAGATTGATATTCTGAGTATAATCTGTATACCTGTGAAAGCCAACTGTTGTACTACTGTACTTTATCATACTCACAGTATCAATGGCACAGTTGTGGCCACTGGCAATCACTCTCATATTTTTGCAGGTCCCTCTGGAGTGACAGCAAGGCAGCCAGTCCATGCTGGTGAGTGTGTAATTACAATACTATTGCTAATGATATGTGCATGTCATATGGAGGTGTAGTGTGTGCACATGTAACACACCTACGCATAATGCATGCTGTGCATGTTTGCTGTGAGACTATGCATATCCCATTATTCTCAGTTGCTGCCTCACTCACATGCAATACACAGAGCATGACACACATGTGTGGCAACACAGTACTGGACATTGGATAGGCATACCTGATACACATGTACACAACACACACATGTTTGGCATAGACACTACACCTTAGCCTGCTACACACATCCAATTATGACACCTGTTGTATGGCCACCCTTCAGTATCCCACTTATCCTCTATGCAGCCCACATAATATACCTGAGGGGTAGAGGCCTATCATGTCTTTGTGCAATAGTCTTGAACAAATAATACATTCATGTTAGGCAATGCTCACTATTGGCCACCTTACTCACCCATGTAACAAGTGGCTGTGTAATTGAAGATGTAGTCATGTTACTGCACTTCAGGTACAGCATGCTAGCTGCCTGTCTGGCACATATTATTATTGTTGACTGACCACAAGAAGCATGTTGATCATGGCTCACGTTACTACACCACATCCAGTTCCACTGACCACAAAACTACACATAGCAGTTATTGCATAGCACCATCATGTGGTGTGTGCGTGTGTGTGTGTGTGTGTGTGTGTGTGTGTGTGTGTGTGTGTGTGTGTGTGTGTGTGTGTGTGTATGTGTGTGTGTGTGTGTGTGTGAAAATATATGCACCCACAGTTTGTAACACTTGCACAACATTGTTCTGTCCTTGTACACATTGTGTCCCAGGGTGGAGACAATCACTGAACAACTACACACAAGCATCAAGTACACGTATACTGTTATTAACAAGGGCTGTCTACACTTGCACTGCATGTTCCTGTGCAACTCATAATCTGCATGCTGACACATGTGCAGTGATGTTTTTCCTTGTGATACTGTCACCCACCCTCAAACAGTATTGTGTATGTGTTGGAATGCAAGTGTGTCTGTGTTTGTATCTGCTGTACTGAGGAGTGTGCCTGTGTGCTTGTGTGCCTGTGTGCTTGTATGCCTGTGTGCCTGTGTGCCTGTGTGCTTGTGTGCCTGTGTGCTTGTGTGCCTGTGTGCATGTGTGCATGTGTACTAACATTGTGTACACATTTGTAAACTGTGTTTCCTATCTTCCTCTCACAGGTTCTGATGTTGCTCTGGTGGAGTGCAACAGGGAACTTGAAGCCACTGCAGGGGATAGTGATAATGATGATACATGTGTAATGGCACAGGGAGGTGTGACAGGGTCTGTCATTGGGTAGCCAATCGACACTACACAGCAGTCAACCCCATCAATGCACACAGTCATCCTGCCGATACATCCATTGTCACCAATGTCCTTAGCTGAGGGACAGCATACAGTGGGCATTGACCAGGGTAGTGTGGTATCATTGGCACATGCATCCCCTCACAGCAGCCATGGCCAGATTCCTGACATGGTACCACACAGGCAGATGTCCAGGGGTTCTCGTGGGAGCATCCGTGGTCGTACTGATCCTGTCAGACATGCCCACAGAGGTCTTTCAACCTCAGCTATGTTCCGGGCTGTAATTCAGGCACAGGCACATATGGAATGGTACATCAGACAGGGTCTGAGGGATCTTAGAGCACATCACACTGCTATGAATGACATTATGCGAGGCGTTGCAGCTGCCATCCATACTATCAGCAAGGTCATTGATAGACACTGGGGGGGACACATTAGATCTCTTCCACAACTACATGTCCAGGAGCCAGGACAGTGCAGGACAGTTGAGGCGTCGACATGGATGTATGCCAGCAACATCATCAGCTGGCAGTCATCGCGGATGACAACAAACCCGCAGCCATTCCCATAGTGCCAGTACCAGCCCCAGCAATGCTGGGTTTGTGCTGTCATTACACCGTCCTGGAAGACCATGTGCAATTGGGTCTGGACAGTCCCAGCAGGGACATGTGTCCAGTCAACAACCCACTGCCTCTGATGACAGTACCCAGTCTGGCTTAGTACCTGATACTGTCCGTAGCACCCCTGCCAGGCACAGGTACTGTGTCCATGGCCAGAGACAGTGATCTGTATGACCTGGCAGGTACAGTCTGTGGCTGTCCACAAACACCCATATATGGCAGCCATGTGGTGGAACTGTGTGCATGCATAGACACACACATAATGCTAACACCTAGGGCTAACACATACATACACACATCGCATCAACATTGCCCCATGTTGTACTGTTGCCCTTCACTAACACACACACACATACATGTCGACTGGATGTGTCAATGGCAGACTCTGGCAAACCAAGTATACACCCTGTGTATATGATGAAGCTGTGCCACCTCCTGCCATCTGTAACATTGATGCAGGAACAGGATAACATGGTGTTGATGCACAGGGTGACTACATAGCACTGTAGTAATATTATCATGTTGTTAACAGTATAGTGTAATGATATCATTGTGGGTATATCCGAGCATGCATGATGCATTAACACTATGATTGTCATTGTACTTTTGTATACACCAGTGTTAATTCCCAAAGTGTACTGTCTGCACATGTGCCACATGGCTGTTGTGTGTACATGTGCCTGCATGTGTTAGGGTGTGGACAGTACATGTGTGATGTTTGCAGCACAGAGTTGCAGGTGTACATTTGTGAACATGGTTAGCATGGAACATGACATGGTTTGACAGTATGCTGTGGGTGATACAGTTTCCAAATGTCAATGGTCTGCATTCTGGTAGTATACACAGCCTACATAGCCTGACATTCAGTGGTCATTACATGGTGTCTCCTCAACTGATACACAGATGTAGGAACCCAGTGTCAGTGATATCCCTGCAGTACTACACTATACCAGTAGCCATTATTACTGAGCCCCACACATCCCTGGGAACAATACTCTTTGGCATATAGTAGTCTCATGTACATGCCAACACACTACAGATATGTCCATCCATGACTGCAAATGCATACAGTGGCCTACAATGCATTCTACACATGACACACCTAACCACCACAAGGGTATCATACAGACAGATACCTGTTGTCCAAGCCATGCTGTATTGCTGTAACGCAACTGTAGCATTGTCATTGGCATGTACTTAACATAGTATTCCAACAGTACCATGTAGGTGGTAGCACCCATCATGTAGAACGGGTATTGGTGTGTACATGTGGACAAGTGTTATCTTGTCTATCCTGTGATATTCACATTTCCAAAGGTATTCTGTAGTCCCTCAGTGTATCACCTAAGCAAGAAGGTGTCTGTATGCATATCGGCAAAAGTTGCCATACACCTACACTGAATGTCCATCACTCACAGACTTTGCTGTGTTTTAACATGTCTGATATATACTCCAGACATGAACCCTCACCCACTTTAATCTATCAAAGCTTTCATGGGTGTGTGTCACATAGTTGGCCTAGGACACAGATCACTGCAGTAGCCTGCATTGTCACCAACATACATGTATGGCCTAAGGTCTGGGAAGCTGCAGCACATGCTGGCAGAGGTAACAACTGTATTCATATGAGGCAGGCTTCACACATAGGAACTATTAAAGGTCACAGGTACATATCTGTATGTGGCACACACATACCTGATGTGTGCATTGAAATTACTGTTGTAATAATATGTCATACAACAATAAAAACAAAACACACAACACATTGACAAACACACACATGGCATTTGCAGGATTCAAACCCCTACCTAACTTTGTTATGATACTTGAGATGCATTAGTGCAGCATGCTATTTGCATTACTGGATGATTTTCCTTCTCCTGCTGTATTTATAGGGTGCTGACATCATCAGTCTTTCCAAAGAGGAATATACATCCTTTAGAGTGTTATCCCAGTCTTCAAAAAGGCCATTCCTTTCACAGAGAATTGCATACATACACACCCCCCTGCCCCCCACCACAGAGAATTTTCAGGATTCAAACCCCTACCTAGCTATGTTATGACACTTGAGAGATCCGCATTAGTGCAGCGCACTATTCGCATTACTGGATGATTGCCCTTCTCCTGCTGTATTTATAGGGTGCTGACATCATCAGTCTTTCCAAAGAGGAATGTACATCTTTTACTATCCCTCAGTATGGGGGATAACAATATCTGTGCATGAACAGACACCTAGTTCAGGGTCACATATGCACACTGGCACTGCCAGGTTATGTTCTATACCATGCTTTGTGACCACAGGACTTGTAACACACAACACAACTAGGAGGTGTATCCATATACATCACAGATACACACGCCTCTGGGTTGGTACCACAGCATTAAGCATGATAGGCCATACATATACAACTACCATTGTGAAAAACTGCCTTTTGGTTTGGTGTGTAGTTCAGACCCCCCCCCCCCCATACCCAGGAACCACACTCGGCTTTCCTGGGAACAGTGTAGAATATGAAGGTCTTCACACACACCATTATAGTGGTTGACTTCAGGTACATGAATATTGACTGGGGATACTACTCAGGCCTCAACAACATCACCCTACAGCCACTACAATTTGTGAATCCATGTGCTATGGCACAACCAGTCACCACAGCCACAAGGGGGAATACATATTGGACCTGATCATCACCAACAAGGGGACTCTATGTTCCACACCAGAGGTAGAACCCTCATTGTTAAGATCAGACCATAAACAACTTTCCCTGGACATCCATATCCCGTCCCCACCCCCAGCCAAGGAAATCACTGTAAAGAATTTCTCAAAAGCAGACTTTGCACTTGTGAAGGATATGTACCCTGAGAATGGCATACACATAGAGTGCTCCCACTCCACAAAGGTGGTGCCACAACAGACCACAGGAACTATCACCCCATAAGCCTGACTAGTGTGGTAGAAACAGCTATGGAGCGTATTATCATGGAAGTAATGATCAAAAACATTTTGAGCCTCCAGACAGTGGATCTTACACAATTCAGCTTTGTTAAGGGCAGATCTTGCCTCTTACACATAGTTCATATCTTTGAAATAGATACTGAAGCCATGGATGAGGGCAAGGTAGTTCACACAGTCTACCTGTACCTTGCAGAAGCCTGCAACACAATACCCCACTCAGGCATCGTACATATGCTTACCAGCTTAAATATCAACCCCTATATCACTAGATATGTTGCTATCTACCTCAGGGATGGAACCCACATGGTCATAATTGCAGGTGCCATGTCCAACTCCAGACCAGTTACAACTGGTGTCTCACTGGGCTCAGTTGTGGGACCTGTCCTGTTTGGTATGTACTTCTCTGAGGTTCAGACTAACACGGGGGTATTATGTCTAACAAACATCACAGATGACTGCTAACCGGGGGCCATAAGCGACACTGCAGCTGACACATGCTTCCTCCATAAGGGTCTCACAGAGATGGATGCTTGTTGCCAGAGCCATGGCCTTGTGCTAAATGCTAAGACATGCATAGTCATCCCCTTTGGGGAAAACAAGGTGCACACAAATTACCACATAAGTGGTAATCCATTAAGTACAGAAGATGTATTTACAGATTTGGGGACCAACATAGATCGTAACCTCTCCTTTGCTAATCACATTGACAGAGTCATTGCAAAGACCTTTATATAGCCCTCCTTATCACATGGGAGTTTGCATGTAGATCATGGGAGGTCATTGTGGCCCTCTACTAGTCACTCATCAGGCCCATGTTTGACTACAATGCCCCTTCTGGGGTATATTTTACCCAACACCTGCAGCAGCTACAGTGACCACAACAGTACCTCCCCAAGAGGATCATGGGCTACACACAGATGTCCTATGCAACTCAACTAAAGGATCTCCAGCTCTACTCAGTTGCTTAATGCCTACTCAGAGGTAATCTATGCCTGACGTACACAGCCATGTCAAACCCAGGCATAATGGACATGCTCCACCTCAAAACATCCAAGACCCTTAGAGCTACACACTCCAGGGACTTAAACCTCAGCACAAAACTAAACGGGCCATGCTGCAGGGACAGATTCATTACCCAGAGGCTCCCCTCACTCTGGAATTGAATCCCAATTAGAGTTAGACATAGCCCCTCGCCAACCCTCTTCCAGCAAAATCTAGCCGCAAAGATGGGAACTTGCAAATTCACCCCTGGGATCTCCAATGTGTCCCTGCTTGACAGAGGCACATCAAACTAGCCTTAAAGGGTGCCTTCTGTAACCTACTTTACAGAGGCACAGTAGGCTACTCTACTGGGGAGACAGATGCCAAATACACTCTGCCTAGGCTTATGAATTCCCTAGGGCAGACAGCCTAGTATCGACCTCTGCACCCATATGTTTATGTTTGGGATGCACAATATTTGTTGCTGATACTGTTTGCAGGTCTTTATTGCCGTAGCTTTCCCAGTTTCTATGAACAACTTGTGTATCTGCGTAACATGTTTGATCATGGCCAGGTTTCAGTATATGTGTCTGTTGTCATTTAACTGTGTGCACAGGGCAGATTGCTGGATCATGGGAGGTTCCTGGCTTAACACTTACAACTGCCAGATATGTGTGGCCGACTGCTATACTCAGACATGGCCTAAGTGTGTGAGTATGCCCAGTTCAGGCGTTCCATGGTTTGTTGTCTGACATATGTCTCATTTAAAAGTGTGTGAACATGCCCAGTGTGACCTTTCCATATGTTTTGATCTGAAGTCCACTGCATTTGTGGTTGTGTGTGAACATGACCAATACTGACATTTATACTGTGTGTGTTGGAAGCCATGCTGTGTTCTTACTGCCAGACTCCTTTGTGTCATAACTCAACAGGGATTATGCTGTGCCTTCAGGGTTTCCATGGGATAGTTTGCAAAGACTTGTCAACATTCTTTCATACTGTCGAAACACTGCAATACTGTCATGGTGCAGTGGTTCAGTATTTTCACTATGGTGCACTGTATCATGAGCTTGAGTCCCATCACTGCTTTAAATGTTCATACTGAGCAGACCAGACTGGTTAAGGGCCAGTTGGGCAACTAGGAGCATGTTGCATTTTGTTCAGCTATGGCCTACTTAAACCAGGCTTGTCCAACATTGCTGTGTATTCACCAACTTGGGTGGACATTGCCAAACATTACTCCATATTGACCACAGTTGTACTAGTTGGTGTGTGTGATTCTGTTCATAGGTTCATACTAGGCTATCTGCCCTTGGGCATTTATAATCCTAGCCAGAGTGTGTTTGGATTTCAACACACATTTTAAGTGGAGTTTGCCATGACATTTTTCAAGGTTAGTATACTGTGCCTATGTCTAACAGTGATATAGAAGTGATACCCAGGGTAAACCTACAATCTCCCATCCACTCATCAAGATTCCTCTTGAAGAGAGTAGATGAGGGACTCTGGCTAACCTGGAGTGGGAGTTTACTCAAGAGTGGAGGGAGCCTCTGGGTTATGAATCTGTCACTCCAGCATGTCCTATTTATTTCAGTCCTGAGGTTCAGGTCTCTTGAGCGCATAGCTTGATGGAATTCGGATTTTCCGAGGTGCAGCATGTCCATTGATTCCAGGTTGGACATGGCTTTATACATCAGGCACAGATTGCCTCTGGGCAGGCGGTATGACACTGAGTGGAGCTGCAGTTTCTTTAACCGGGCAGCAAATGGCATCTGTTTGAGCCCTTTGATCCTCCTGGTGAGGTACTTTTGTGGTCTTTCCAGCTGCTGCAGGTGTCTGATAAGGTACATCCCACAAGAGACATTGTACTCAATTATGGGCCTGATGAGGGATGAGTACAGAAGCACGATGACCTCCCCTGATCTAGATGTAAATACCTTCATGATTAGGTGGGCTATATGAAATATTTTTCTAAACACTTTGGCCATGTGGTTGTCGAATGAGAGATTGCTATCAACTTGGGTCCCCAGGTCCCTTATCACTTCTTCCATACTTAATGGGTTACCACCTATGTGGTAATTTGTGGGCACTTAGTTTTTTCCAAAGGGGATGACTATACACTTTTTTGCATTTAGCTTGAGGACATGTCTCTGGCACCAGTTGTCTGTTTCTATGAGGCCCTTTTGTAGGATGCTTGTGTCAGCTGGAGGGTCGATTATGGTGCCTAGTTTGCAGTTATGTGCAAACTTGTTCAGCCACAGTCCTTCTGTGTTGGCCTGTACCTCCGAGAAATATATACCAAACAAGGGAGGTCCCAGGACTGAGCCTTGTTGGATGCCACTTGTAGCTGGTTTGGGGTCTGACATGGCTCCAGCATTTCTGACCATGTGGGTTCTGTCCTTGAGCCAGTTTGCAACCCATCTAGTGACATAGGGGTTTATATTGAAGTTGGTGAGCTTATCTATAATGACCAAGTGGGGTATTGTATAGAAGGCTTTTGTGAAGTCCAGGTAGGCTGTGTGGACCACCTTCCCCTTGTCAATGGCCGTGTTGACTGTTTCAAATGACTCAACCAGGTTTAAGAGGCAGGATCTGTCCTTAACAAAGCCAATCTGGGTAGGATCCAGTGTCTGTAGGTCCCCAATATCTTTATTTCTGAGGTCCATGATGATCCTTTCCATAGCTTTGCAGACCAAGCTAGTCAAGCTTCTGGGGCGATAGTTTGCAGAATCCATTAAGGCACCACCTTTGTGGAGAGGGACCACTGTTGCTGTACATTGCTCTTTGGGTACATATCCTGTGGTAAGGCTGAGATTGAACAGTGGTTTTATGTTTGTGTTCAATTCTTCTTGGGAATCATGTTGGACACAGCCCAGGACACCGTCTAATCCTATTGATGCTGTGTGTTTTGCTTTGGAGAGGCTGGCTGTTACCTGAGTATCTGAGATGTCAGGGGGCTAGCACTCTGCTGGGATAGATATTTGCCTTTTTGGTGGGGAGGGGGGGGAGTTTGCACTGAACCTGTCACTTTGGATGTTGGCAATGTCTGTGGATTTGGTGTATTGTTTGTCATTTTGGACTAATTCTGAGCATATCTGGGAATTCCCACCCAGGTTCCTACCATAAGTAAAGAAAGCCTTGTGATTATCCTTAGTGTCCTGTACAATTTTTATCTCAAAGATGGCCTTAGATGATTTTATGTATGACAGTAGTTTTTTAATAATTCTGATCAGAGATGCCTTCCCTTTTTGGGATTTTGCTCTATCATATAGTAGCTTCCTCCTTGTATTGTATGGTTTGTTTATGGCTGGGGTCCACCACACAGGATGCCTGCCTTTGGAGGATTGGGTCTTGGTTTTATTTGGGATTGCATGATCCATGCATTCCTACAGGTGTTCATAGAATGCGTTTATAAAGGGTTCTGAGGTCTGGGCCATATTTTCCACAGGCACAGGGGCTGTGAAGGATTCCGCCTCGGTTTGGAGGAGTGTGATATTTGCTTTAGTGAAAAATTTTCACTGTGGTTTTCTGGCCATGGGCTGGGGTCGGGATGTGAATATCCAGTGAGATTACTCTATGGTCTGATCTTACCAGTGAAGGATACAATTCTGGTCTTGGGCATTGAATCCCCATGTTGGTGATGATCAGGTCCAGTATGTTTTCCCCTCTTGTGGGAGTGACAGCAAGTTGTTCCATAGCATTTGAGTTTATAAATTCTAGGAACCTTTGGGCTAGGGTGTTGGAGCTAGGGTAATGCTCCCAGTCTATGTTTGGGTAGTTGAAGTCGCCCAATATAATGGTGTTTGGGGAGACCTTCATATTTTCATGTGTTCTCCAGACAGCCAAGTGGGTTCCTGGGTTTAGGAGGGTGGTCTGTAGCAGGCTAAGAACTGGAAGGCAGTTTTACCCACTGTTAGTTGCACATGGATAGTCTCTGATGCTTCATGCTGTGCCACCAATCTAGGTGTGTGGGTATATTTGACAGATTTTGATACTCACCCTCCTTTTGTAGTTTGTTCCATGCTTTGTGGCTGTAAAGCTGTAAAGCATGGTATGAGGTGTAACCTGTTAGTGCTCGGGTGCTCTTGGGAGCCTTGAACCAGGTTTCTGTTACTGCACAGATATCAACATTCTCCATGCTGAGGAGAGTTTGGAGCACGTGCATCTTGCGGTTTACACTTCTGGCATTGAGTAGCATTACGACAAGTTTCTTATCCCTTGTGATACCTATGGAGGTGGGTTTGTCTTTTGAGCCTTACCTGAAAAAGGCACTATTGGGGTGACAAGAGCCTTTGGCAATATCCAAAAGGCACAGGTGACAGGTGAAAGCCATCCCTAGCGAAGCATCATGTCTTGTCGAGCATGTCATCCCAGGCTGACAGGCATTGGATCCCCTTTCACTGACACCAATACTTAAGCCAATGATTGTAATTGATCATCTTGTCTTCATATTGTGGCATCATGCTTGGTGAGGGTAGGATGATACTCAAGGTAATCAAGTATGCATATATTACATGGTGGTGAATTCTGTTTAGTACTACCTTACATTGCTTAACACATGGCAATCATGCCTCAGGTGGTGCTGCTGGGCTGCCTATGTTGGATGCACATACTACACTCCCTGCATATGTTTGAAAGCAGGTTGTGTCAACTTAGGCATCCTTTTCACTATATGTGGGAGTCAGAGAGAGGTATCATTTCCAGGGTTCCTACTGAGCCAGTGTATCTGCTATGCGTTGCCTCTTTGTCAAGGCCAAGCCATACTGGGCACGCCTCCTTCTGCCTACTGGGGCAGGCTCAGGTTGTTCCTCCTCCGAGTCACGCTCTGCCTGTGATGGCCTTGGCAATGATGGGGGGCTGTTTGACCCAGGCCTATGCTGGTCCTGCTGCAGATGTTTTCACAGAATCATATTATGTAGCATGGCACATACCATGACAATTTGGGTACATGTAGTTGGTGAGTATTGCAAGGCTCCACCAGATGTGTCCAGGCACTGGAACCATGACTTCAGCAACCCAAACACATGCTCAATTACATTTTGTGTTTGTGAGTGTGCCTCATTATGGCGTTCCTGTTCAGGTGTGTGTGCTTTTCTGATGGGTGTCATCAGCCACGACTCCAGTGCATAGTCAGCATCCCCCACTAGGTGACCACGTGGGATGTCCCCATTGGCAAATGTCTGGTACAGCTGCGTCAGATGCCAGATATCAGAATCATGGTAGGTTCCAGGGCAGTCAGCACACACATTCATTATTATGCCCTGGGCATCACACACAACCTGTCAGTTGATGGAGGGGAAGCCCTTGCAGTTAATGTAGGCCCTACCCTGCTCACTGGCTGGTGCTTTGATGCATATATGCATGCAGTCTCTTGCACCCACTACCTCAGGGTATTCTGCTATTTGCTGGAAGAGATGCATATTGCTGGCCAATACCTCACGGGAATTGGGAAAATATACATGATCACCGACATGTGCTGACATGGCATCCAGGAACTGGTGCAGTACCCTGGATGCTGATGCCTGTGATATCCCCATCATATCACCAGTTGGTCTCTGGCAGGTATCTGTTGCTAGTATTCTTAGACCAACACATACCTTGGTTTCCACTGAGATGGGTTCCCCTCTGTTGGTTCTGTGTATGAGACGTGGCCTACACAGCTCAACAATTTGCTGCAGGAGGTCTCTGTCCACTCTATAGTGCTCCACTATCTCCAGCTCATGTAACCCCTGGTAGGTGACCCTGGGCCTGTACACTCTTCTCCGTATCCTCACTGTGGGTTGTCTGGCAGCATTTGCATTGTCACCACCCTCAGCATGTTGCATATGTCGTCTTATAAGAGCAATGGCAGCCCCTAGCATTTTTTGTCTGAGTGAAGCTTTTTCAGTTTTCACTTCTAGTAGCTTACTCAAGTGTTGTAGTGTCTCCTGAGAGAAACAAATTGCACTGCTGTTTGCAGAGTTTTAAGTGCTGGGCTGGGCTAGTATTCTGCCTGTGTAATTGCCTGATTCCGATTGTTTGCACCTGCTAGCTCTACTAGTATTCTCTGGTAGCTTCCTACTATTTGTTGTGCTTCCTTTTTCCTTTCTGTTTCCTCAGGGGGGAGCGACTCACATACAAGCGCAAACACGCTCACAGCAGCTCACACATGTGCACACATGCTTAGATGGACTAATACTTACTTATTCGGGTTAAAACACGTGCACACCAGCGCAAACACGCTTACAAGTCTGTAAACAACTTTATACATGCTTACTCCAGCTTAAACGCATGCACTCACGCTTCCACGTGCACACTCTGTCTTACTCGAGTTTACAGGCATGCACACGCGTGCATTCCCGCTCAGCAAGAAACTTTGGTGTTATCCACAGTATACACCTTCCATTTCTTGGCTTTCCCTGGCCTACATGTTGACACAACTCTTTCCATGATGTATAACTGACAGCTATCACATGCCACTCTGCTCCAATGAGCTTCACTACTTTCATACATACCCCCCTTGTGATGTCACCTATCTCCTACTCTGTTACTCTCCATATCCTACTCCTACACTCCACTGACTGGGCTCATTTGCTATGTAAAAGTGTGATTCACTATCCTAACACTCATTTACATAGGATTGCCTCCTAATGCTTGGTTACATGTCTTAGACTTAGCACTTAGCAACCCCTACTCGGTGGCCATGCTGTCTTCAGCCTGCTATTCCCTTACATTGTAATTTAACAATTTTCATAAGTTCCACATTTGTGGCTTTTATGGTTTTTATAGCGCACCCCATTTGCACGGTGCTGCACTATGCTTAAACATCGGAAATCGCCGGAAAAAAAAAATAATTTTAATTTTGCATCTGGTAACACTTCCAATGGCCGTATATTTGGCCATTGGCATGCTTCCTCAACCATATGCAACCTTTATTTGGAGCTGACAAGGCTCCATTGTGCTATTAACAGAACGGTACTCAGTTGTCAACTGAGTACATTTCTGCAACTAACACAGCTCCTACTCAGACAGGTTTGTGCTTCCTGGATCACACATTTACCTCATTTGCATGCCTTTCGGCTGCAAGTGAGGTAATTTGCATATCCCAGCCCTGTCCTTGTAGGAGACGTTTTAGGAGCTCTTTTACAGGCTGTTCCTGGACATGATGGCTGCATGGAGTCTTACTCTACTTGTACACTCTGTGCAAGCCATCGTGAATCAGGCCTATTGTGTTTTATCTAGATATGACATTCAATGTGCATGGCTATGTCAGAACATCCATTTTTTTTCATGAAACCAACCTGCGTCAAACTAATTCCGGCAAAAAGCTTTGATCTAACATAATCTACACTAAGCACTTTATATAAGAATGTAATGAGATAGGGTAGGTTAGATGGTGTATAACATTGTTTAAATGGTTTATGACATGTTATTATGTCAGCTGTAATCAAAAAGTATCTGAATATATCAATTTATAGTATGTCATTTTGTGGTTCAGCTCAAAGACAATTGGCCCTGTAGTGTGGCATCGTAAACACTGTTTTCATGAATCCTATTGACAGCAGAATGCCACCGGACTCAGAATTAAATTAATACTAAAACCAGTTGTTAGCAATCCCTCTAAGCACAATAGTACTAAAAATGATTAACAATCCCTGTAAGCACAGAACATGACTTAAATAGCAGTGCTGGAACATCAGGGATTCTTATGACCACATTACTGGCACTGCTTCATTCCTCCTTAATAAATTCCTGTTTTGAGTATATTATTCTCTGTTGCAAGAATCTTTCCTTATACAAAACTTGCAGAATGGACAATACAATTCACCTGTTGTGTAAGTGCCTGTCTATTGTAAATCATTAATTAGTACAGAAACAAAATTACCTTACACTTGCTTCCATGATACACTGAGTCTAACGGCTGCATTGAATATGCCTGATTAATATGAAGCAACTTGTACATTTGCTGAAAAACTTTCTAAAGTTCATATTAAACTTACCAAATAATTGATAACTCCAAGGATAATGAAATATTGTGCTTAGATAATACCATGAGGTAATACTACAAAAATGATGATGGATTTTGTCAAAGCCATGTATCTCTGAAACATCTAAAATGTGGTTCTTTTTTAATAAAGTGCAACACTTCTTTTTTTCAGAAATGTCCTGTCATTTATAGAGATTTATCATATGACAATGTAATGGGAGTTTTTTATACCATTATCATTTCTTTTCAACATGAGTGCACTAAAGAAGCTCAGAAAGTGAAATACCAGCAGGAAACAAAGCAACCACAAACCTTTTATACTTACATTAGAAAATAGGTTAGGTTTTCCTTGAAAAAGTTATCCGCATTTCACAGTGTTTCAACAGTATATGAATGCAGCTCTTATTTATGAAGCTGAAAAGATAAAAGTCACAATAATACGACTGTAGCAAAGGTTGCAGGAATACAGTACTTTTAAGTTGTGTAAAATGTTTAAACTATAACCACAACATGGCTATAGATTTGAATGGAATATAAAATATTAAAATAAAAAAAGATATGCAGTACAATCTGCCATGCCATGTCATTCATGAACAAATATTTAGTTTTACTGGGTCTATGCAAGTTTTACCTTCACAAATATCATAAATTGTTATGTACTAACTAGGCAAATTTTGAAACTGTGTTATCTGGTTACACAGTCTTGTGTCATGCAATACATATACGTTTCTCTCTATAGATGTACTGTATAAATATTTATATATATATATATATATATATATATATATATATATATATATATATGTGTGTGTGTGTGTGTGTGTGTGTGTGTACATATATATATATATATATATATATATGTGTGTGTGTGTGTGTGTGTACATATATATATATATATATATATATATATATATATATATATATATATATATATATATATATATATATATATATATATATATATGGGTTCATAGGTTCATAGGTAGGTACTAGGCTATCGGCCTTGGGGCCTATACAAGCCCAGCCAAAAAGGTACCCTGGCTTTTGCCACCTAAGAAAATTATTTTCCTGTACCACTGTTGAGCACAGCCACAGAGTTGATCCCGGGGTGAATTTCCTATTTCCCATCCAATCATCAAGATTTTTCTTGAAGAGTGCAAATGAGGAGCTTTGTTTGATATAGAAAGATAGTTTATTCCAGAGTATGGGAAGTCTCTGGGACAGGAATCTGTCTCTCTGGCATGTTCTATTTATTGTGGTGACAAGGTTTAGATCCCTAGAGCATGTAGCTTGGAGGGATTGGGATTTCTTTAAGTGGAGCATGTCCAAAAGCTCTGGGTTTGACATAGCTTTGTATGTTAGGCAGAGATCACCTCTGAGTAGGCGATATGCGATGGAGTAAAGCTGGGGTTTTTGAGACAGTCTGCATAGGGCATCTGTTTGAGGCTGGTAATCCTCTTTGTGAGGTATTTCTGCGACCTTTCCAGTAGATGTCTTGTGAGGTACATACCAAAAGGGGAATTGTACTATATAATGGTTCTAATGAGTGATGAGTAGAGGGGAACAATGACCTCTTTTTTTCTGGATGAGAAACCTTTTGTGATGATGTGTGCCATGTAGAAGGATTTCCTGACTACTGTGGCGATGTGATTATCAAAGGAGAGACTACTTTCCACCTGTGTCCCAAGGTCTCTTATAACTCTTTCGGTGTTAAGTATACTACCGCCTATGTTGTAGTTCATGGGTACAGAGTTTTTACCAAAGGGGATGACAATGCACTTTTTGGCATTGAGGTTGAGGCCATGGCTTTGACACCAGGCATCTGTCTCAGTGAGGCCCTTTTGTAGGATGTCCACATTGTTAGGAGTTTCGATTATGGCTCCTAGTTTGCAGTCATCTGCGAACTTCGTTAGCCAAAGACCTTTTATGTTAGCCTGTACTTCAGAGAAGTAGATAGCAAACAGGAGAAGACCCAGGACTAAACCCTGTGGTACTCCACTTGTCACTGGTCTGAAGTCGGATTTGGAGTCTGCTACTTTCATAGTGTGGGTTCTGTCATTGAGCCATTTGGCAACCTATCTTGTGACATATGAACTTATACCTAGTTTAGTGAGTTTATCTATAATTCCAGAGTGGGGGATGGTGTTGAAAGCCTTGGCAAGATCTAGATAGGCTGTGTGAACCACCTTACCCTTCTCTACAGCTTTGGTGACTGCTTCAAAGAAGTTTATCAGGTTTAGGAGACATGATCTGCCTTTTACAAACCTGAACTGGGTGGGGTCCAGAGTTTGGAGATTACCAATGTCTTTGTTTATAAGTTCCATGATGATACATTCCATGGCCTTGCAGACCAGGCTTGTCAGGCTAATGGGGCGGTAGTTCCCAGGGTCCATGGTGGCTCCCCCCTTGTGAAGTGGGATAACCGTTGCTGTGCACCATTCAGCAGGCACAAAGCCTGAGGTGAGGCTATGATTGAACATGGTACTTAGGTGGGGTGTCAATTCGTTCTGTAGTTCATGTAGACCGCAGCCTGGGATGTTGTCTGGTCCCATGGATGCTGTGTTCTTGGCTTTGGAGAGTGTGGTTTTTACCTGTGCAGCCGTGATTACAGGAACTTTGCATTCTTCCAGTATAGAGATGGGCTCTTTAGAGGGTGAGAGGGGGGTGAAGTTAGCACTGAACCTATCTGCCAGGATATTGGCAATATCAATTGGGTCTGTATATTTAGTGCCATTGTGCTGTAACTCAGAGCAGATCTGAGTGTTGCCATTGACTTGACATAGCTATAGAATGCTTTGTGGTTGTCTTTAGAATCAGTGGCAATTTTGTTTTCATAACTAGCTTTGGAGGATTTTATCAGGATCGCAGCTTCTTACTGAGGCTGACCATGGAGCTCCTCCCCTCATGGGATTTTACTCTCTTTTGCAACAGTTTCGTCCTTCTATTGTACAGTTTGTTTATGGCAGAGGACCACCAGATTGGCTTCCTTTTTTTGGAGGATAGCATCTTCGTTCTGTTTGGGATAGCAAGATTCATGAACTCATCTAAGTGCTTATAAAGTGCAATTGTGTAGGATTCAGTAGTCGTAACTGTATTGTCCATCTGCATGTGTGTCATGAAGTTCACCACTTCTGTCTAAAGAAGCATGAAGTTGGCTTTGGAGAATTTTTTTACCATGGTTTCCTTAATGAGGGGTGGGAGCAGGATGTGGATATCTAGGGTAATTAGCTTATGGTCGGACCGGACCAATAAGGCGTTGACTTCAGGTGTGGAACACTGGTCACTCATGTTGGTAATGACTAGATCTAGGATATTGTTACCCCTGGTGGGGGTGTGGATAAGTTGATCCATGGCATTGGAGTTTATGAATACCAGAAAGCGTTGAGCGAAGAAGTTGGTACATGAGTAGTTTTCCCAGTTAATGGTGGGGTAGATGAAATCACCCATTATTAGGGTGTTTGGTTGAACCCTAATATTTTCCATTACATCAAGAAAAGAGGAGTGGGGATTCTGGGGCATGGTGGGTGATCTGTAGCAAGCTACAATTTGGATTGCAGTTTTACCCTGAGTTAGTTGCACTTGGATAACCTCATCTGCATTATGCTGAGCAACTAGCCTGGAGGTGTGGATATCCTTAATGAATATGGACACACCTCCGCCTTTGGTGTTCCTCTCCAGGTTACATGGCCAAAAAGTGTGGTATGAGTTATAGCCTGGTAGTGCAGGCGTGCTCTCTGGAGCCTTGAACCAGGTTTCAGTCACTGCACAGATATCGATGTTCTCCATTTTAAGGAGTGCCTCGAATGAGTGCATTTTGAGATTTAGACTTCTAGCATTGAGTAGTATCACCCTCAGTTTTTGCTTGCCTGTTCCTGTTACTGTGGTGAATTTGTCATTTGAACCTTGCCTAAAAAAGGCACTATAGGGGCGGCAAGAACCTTAGCCAGTATCCGGAATCCCACTGGTGACAGGTGCAGGCCATCTCTGGCAAAGCCTTGTGGTCTGTCGACCATGTCATCCCAGACAGACAGATACTGGATCCCTTAAGAATGGCACCAGAAGCTTAGCCAATTGTTGAAGTCAATCATTTTGGCCTTGTACTGCGGCATCTTTCTGGGTGATGGCAGAATGCTACTCAGGGCTAGGGTCATACCTGCCTGGGCTACAAGATAAGAGAGCTCTTCCATGTCTCTTTTCATGTAGTCCAGGGAGGTATGTCTCAGGTCATTCACACCAACATGGACAATGACAGAGTCATATTTGTATTGTTGTGTAGTGACCTGAGTGCGTGGGTTATGTGGTGGATCCTGGCACCCGACAGGCAGCTGACAGTAACCTTCTCCTTGTTTAGCCTGGTGAGTGGGTCATCAGTGTGCCTGACTATAGAGTGACCTATGAATAATGTGTTGGATACGTTGTTTTGCCTTATTGGCTGTGGTTGAGTGGCACACTGAGTCTGCGGGCTATGTGTCATTTGGGTTGTATTGAGGGGTGGAGGTTGCTTGCATTTCTGCTTTGAAGGTCTCTGTTGCTTGTGCAGGTTATTATTGAGAGCCACTGCAAATATTTTTGTGTTTCTATGTGTGGATTTTAGTGGTGTAGATTTAGTGAGACTATGTAATGAGTGTGGTGTGGTGTAAGTGTTTACCTTCTCCTCTTGACAGTCAAGTTTAGTCTTAATTGAAGAGAGCTTTACCTCCAGTTTGGCTAGATAAGTGCATCTCTCACAGGTTGTAGTGTTGGGTGGTAGGAGGAGAGGGTTGTCTGTGTACATGAGGCAATTTCTACATTGCCCCAAGATGCCCAGATTCATCAGATAGACAGGAGAGAACAATGGGAGATGACCCTTCGACATGCCTGAATAAAAAACTATTTTCCTCTAGATAAGTGAGGAAAGTGAGTACAAGAGCTGTTTTTTCTCTAAGCAAGTGAGGAAAGTAAGTACCAAAACTGTTTTCCTCTAGGTAATGAGGAAGGTTGAGTGCTGTAGTAATTAGTAGGCTATTTAGTGCTTACAAGTTCTGAACAAGTGCTGATCACGAATAAGCAAATTCAAGTGCTAAAATTAAGAATCTGTATCTGGACTAAACTAGTTACAGGAAAGGGGAGAAACAAGTGCAGATGTGGGCTTTTAAATCAGAAAGTTGAGAGAGATGGAAAAACTGCCAAAATGGCCAATAACTACAATTTCTGGGCCAGAACCATGCCTTGTGTGTTAGATAGGTTACCTAGTGCTTACCACTCCCACTGATAAGCTATATATGGTTACCTATCAAAGCATCAAATGATCATAACATCTAAACTCAAAACATCAAGACCATAAAATCTAAACCTCAAAACATCTAACAGTCATAACATCGAAACTCAAAATACTGAAAACTACAAAGCAACTATAAATAACATCCCTGCACACTGTTTACTATATTTCTGCAGGGGCAAGCCCCCCTATAACCCCCGACACCCTTTCTAAATTATATATACCAACTCCAAGATCGCACTACAGTGGGGGAAAAGGTTAATTTCCTAACCCCACTGTAGTGCAATTTCGGAGTTAGTATATTTAAGTAAAGGAGGTGTGAGGGGTGCAGGGGTGCTATATATATATATATAGATAGGTGTATTCATATGCATGAAATACACCAGTCATTGACATGCTAAATACTGACATTTTTCTGTTGAAACTGTATATGTTGACAACTAACTATGCATTTTTGCAAGATACAGCAGTCCACTCAGTGCATACAAAAACAAACAAACAAAACATAACTTTTTGCATGGAGGACAAGCCTCCCTGCACCACACATTCACACACACCCTGCAAATTATATATACTAACTCACAGAACACATAAACATGGGGTAAAGGCATATTCCTCAATCTGAGGAATTGTTTCATCATGGACATGTGTCAACCAGCTGTTTGATCATAAATGGCTCACTAAACAGCTGTTACCAAGCACACACTCGTCCAATGAGATGGAACATATATATGTGTGTGTGTGAGTGCGTGTGTGTGTGTGTGTGTGTGTGTGTGTGTGTGTGTGTGTGTGTGTATCTATATATTTATATCAATATATAATTATCTATCTATCTATACATATATACGTATGTGTGTGTGTATGCATGTATGTACTATATATATATATATATATATATATATGCATACACACACACACACACACACACACACACACACACACACACACACACTCCTTTTGTATATATGCTTCTGGTTAGCATCATGTTGGAATGAAAAACACACAGCTGCTTTGACTTAGTACTGGTTGTCACTCTACAATTTGCCTCTTGAACTTTAAAGCTAGCAAACTTGTGAATTGCTTGATCCTTCCAAATAATCAGATCATGTAGGATTTCAACAAAGTGCTTTGAAGAAGTTTACCATTTGTTATAGTGTAAGTTTAGAATGCAACACCTATTCACTCCTAGAACAGTGAAATTTTAGTTGTATGACTAATATTTATAAAAACCAAGGTGCAAAAACAATGGTAGCATGTATAACACAATTTACTGCTGCATAACTCTATAATTTGCAGTAATTTTTCAAGCAGATTGTGTGTGTGTGTGTGTGTGTGTGTGTGTGTGTGTGTGTGTGTGTGTGTGTGTGTGTGTGTGTGTATACACATGTGTGCATGCACATATTTCACCATAATGCCTGACAAAAACTTGGTTGCATTGCAGTGTAAGTTGTTTGACCTGAGTGTCTTTTTCCACTGAATAATTGCATTTTTGTCAAACATAGACACAATAAAAGTCCTCTCTCTAAAAGTACCTCTGCACAAACAAAATGTGTCAGGATGTTAGTGCTTTTTTATCTTTTATTACTCATCAACACTTCTTGTTGGATTACATATTAAAATATCCAGCGTCTCTTAAGCAATTACATGCATATGGCTTGATTAGATACAGCTGACAGCTTCTGCAAATATTATAACAGCTCTGTTCATTTCATAATGGTTGTGGCAGTGACTTCCAAATTGCTTTTGGATTTTTTTAGAAGGCTTCTTCTTTCTTTGCAAGTTTAAAAGCTGGTATAGTAATGGAATTGGTGCCATGAAAGTTTACTGGTCATGTTCTGAAGCAAGGGCAGGTAGCAAACATTTAGAGCTGGACATAATCTCCTGCCATACACAATACTGAATTATACAGTTTTCATGGAAAAAGGTGTACTGCTTTTGCATTTTATTTTTTGTTGATAAGGATGCCCCCTGGATTTGTTTCTTAGAGCTGAATATTCTTGCAATGTCATTGTGAAAGATTGGGCCAACAATTCCTTACTACCCAAATCGAGGCATAAGCTAGTATATTTGTATGGTAAACATAGCAGTGGTAGTTTCTTGTATCCTAGAAAGTAAAGTTGTCAACTAGTTATTTTAGATAGAACATATCACATTGAAAAGTAATGCATGTGACTGCAAAATAGTGAAATCACAATGTAAATAAGTAGCTCTTCAGTGAGTTGCTTTTCTTTATCCATAATATTTTTTAGTTGTATTCAAATCATATATCATACATACATATATGTATATATATATATATATATATATATATATATATATATACACACACACACACACACACACACACACTCACACACACACACACACACACACACACACGCACACGCACACATATATATATATATATATATATATATATATATATATATATATATATATATATAAAATCATGTTTTGGATCTGATTATAGAGAAAAAATGAGTAAAGACTGAAACTAAAAAAAATAAATAAAAAACTCTACAGTCTTAATATTTTGTAAAATCCCTTGAAAATGGAGCCCCGGATTCACGAATCCTCCATGTAAGACTTAATATGTCTTACTCGGAGGCTGCAGTTGAACGGTATGACGTCAGCGTGCCATGAATATGCATGAGGGCATGCTGACCCAACCGTAAGTCCTACACGGACCGTGTAAGACAGCAGGGGGCGTGTCCGACTGCCAAGCAGTCCGAATGTCCATGCCCCTGCAAGTGTTTAAAAATAAAGTAAATAAACAAGAGCGAGTCTGCTCAAATGTCCCTGCACCCAACACCTCACTGCCTGATAATGTAAACCCCCATCACACAGCTAAAATGCATAACCATAAATTTTTTTTAAATACCCAAAATAGCTGCCCATATTTGCATGTGTGTGCGCATGTGTGCCCATTGCTTAGCTACAGTCAGCAATTCTCACATGGAAGAGCATAAGAAATAACATTTATGCAAATCTCACGAAATAGTAATAGTGTAATGGTAGAGCGTTCGCACAAAGAAGAGGCATTCATGTAGGGCAACATGGAACAACGTAGAGCAAAGTTGCTTACACACAGACACTCCCTCTAACTTGTCTGGACAGCAGTAAAATAGAATACAATGAGAAGGTTTGAACCCAGGACACTGTGCACCACAATCAAAGCACTGAACCACTAAGCCACGACAGCTAAGGAAAAACATCCACTGTTAACATATATATAGTAATAAATGTTTGCTTAACCATTGCTAAGTATGTCTGCAGTCAGCCGAGAATATTCAAAAACGGCCAATCACAGAAAAGTGCGAGCAATGCGACATATTTAAGCAGCATAGGTGGGAATACTCACCATAACTGATTGTAGCTCCCATCTGCAGTTAGAATGTCTGGTGTTGGAAAGGGTACACACTTTCGAGCGCAAAGCTGGGGCATCGAGGAGTCAAGATATATGGTTTGGCTCGTAGTCCATCGGCATGAGACTCGACAAGACTGCAGGGCCAGTTCCAAGGAATGGAGTAAAAGGTGGAGGCTTGGAACCAGTTGGCTCATGAACTCACCAGTGCCACAGGCATCCCTCAGACTGGTGAGCAGGTCCATCACCACCATGCAGACCTGAAGAGGCGGAAGCAGGACCTTCTGAACCAGTGGATCCAGGAGGCCCGTCAAATGCGGGATGCCCCACTACTAAGTAGGTAGCCATGAAATGCAGTCTGTAAGATAAGCTAATATAGTCTAAATAATGGATAGGTATGTCTCAATATCCCTTTATTTACTCCACAGCTGCAGGTGCACGTGCTATGAATCAGCAAGCCTATGCAGATAGGCTGCTAAGGCTGTGCCACCAGGCAGGTTAGTAAATATTCTGCATGTATTATTACATGATATATGTGAGTGAGCATGAGAAAAGTGTTAAAGCCCAATAATACAGCAATAAAATGTCCTGATTAAATCCTCTGCATGTACTGTTATATAACAAACGTCAGTGAGACAGAAATTGAATGTACTAACCCACCAATCAAGCTAAAATAATTTTGGAATACTATTCCTGCATGTACTGTCATAACATATAAGTGAGCAGGCCTGAAAAAGAGTGTTGTAACCCATCAAGAAAGGTATAATATGTCCTGAATATGTCTTCCGTATGCACTGTAATAAGTAAAGGAGACAGCCTGTAGAAAAGAGTTTTCAATGTAATTAATAAAGGTATAAAATTTGGAGTGTGTCTGTGTCACTTACTTTGAAATGTTGTTGTACCCTTGCAGTAATAAATAGTACTGTTGTATTAGGTGCTGTCAACCTACAATTGTGCAGTCCCATAGGAAGTGGATGAAGGAAGTGGCAGTAGCTGTGAAGTATAAAACATTCATTCCCTGAATAAATCTTCTGCATGTACTGTTACATATCATAAGTCAGATAGGCAGGAATAGAGTGTAGTAACCCATGAATAAAGCAAAAACATGTCTGGAATACTATCTCTGCATGTACTGTCATAGATAAAACGTGAGTGAGCCTGTAAAACAGTCTTGTAACCTATCAATAAAGGTATAACATTTCCAGAATAGGTCTACTGTATGCAGTGTAATGTCAAATACAGGAGAGAGCCTGTAGAAAAGAGTTTAAATGTAAATATGAAATGTATAATACTTGCAATGTGTATGTGTCAGTTACTCAGAAATGTTGTTGTACCCTTGCAGTGAAGAAATGTTACTGTTGTATTAAGTGCTGACAACCCCCAGTAGTTCAGTCCCATATAAAGTGGATGAAGGAAGTGCCAGTAGCTGTGAAGTATGCAACAGTCCTAAACAGTTGTGAAATGGCTAACATGCATAGGTAAATCTGGCACACAAGTAGCCTGTCAAGGCGTTCCCCAGAAACTTAAGTGTGTTACCTGAAAAGTAGGTTTGTGTAGAAAACAAGTGAAAAAGCCATGTGAACACATCCAGATGTGCACATAAAAAAACAAGTCAATTTAATACAAGTATGTAGCAGTAACATCTGCATCCTGGACAGTTACCATGTCAGATATAGGCCAGGTATATCATGAAGTAGCAAAAGCCATAACGCAATCAAATGCATGTTGCTTAGTGTAAGAATACATGTAGGGGATATATACCTGCAGTCAATAGGAATGTAGTGTACAGTTAAAGTACTAATAAGATGTTAATGGAGGTTTCTTTTTACACCCTACTCCATGTGCATAAACAATGCAATTCCACACCTCAATGGGTATGTGTAATCTCATAACATTTGTTGGGACATATGTCCTATTGCTATTTAAATCTGCGCCTACTTTGATGCATGTCCCCTGTTAAAACATCACAATCTTGGTGGCCTGTTGCCACCAATCATCCCTGCATGCTGTTGGAATATCCACTGTCATTCAATACATGCATGTCTTATGCTTGCTGTTCAACTGTTGTAACCCTGGTGTGTTGGGTTAATGGGAATATTACTGCATGCTGTTACAACCAACTTGGAATGCTGTTGTCTATGTTGTAATTAAAAACACCTAATCACAGAACGTATGGGAAGGCCGGTCCCAGTGGACCCACCTGTCCCACCTCAGCTGGCAGTTGCACCTGGCACCAGCAGGTCTGGTGCCCAGCCCGGGCCACCCTCCTCCGTAGGTCCTGTGCCACCTTTGGGTGGAAGCGCTGCAGGGGATGGTGCTCAGCCCCCCCTGCAAGCGTGGGTGGAGAAGGGCCTCCTGTCACCCTCTGAAGGGTCCGGGTTGTGGTGTGTAGGGAGATCCAGTGTTTAGTCGCTGATTCCCTATGCCAGCTCAAGGCGAGAGTGGCGCGACTCACAGGTGAGCCTGCCCCTCCTACGCAGCCCCCAGCACAGCGACCCTCGGGTCTGTGAAGGTCCAGTGGTGACTGCCCATGGGTGGGAATATCAGTCCAACTGTTACCTTCTGTGGGCTCATGGACTTGCGATTTCCAAACATCCGTCCCCGTCAATTGTGTTTACCCACCCCATGTGTCATACTCTGCCCCTCTATGCATCTTGTTTGTCTTGTATGTTTACCGACCCAATCTACCTCCCCAAATATACCTACTTCCTCTACCTCACTTACCACTCTCCCCTGAAAAAAAAGGGCAATCTTTACCCGAAAAACAATTACGCCCCATACATAGCTTCCCATTTCGCATACATGTCCATTGGACATGTACACTGATAATTCTAATTGGCAACACAACAAACTATGTTGTCCTCACCCCTCTCTCAGGGGTGGAAGGTTTCAAATTTCATTCCAAATTGTCAACATATGCACAGCTGTTGCTTTCAAAGAAATGGTCAGCAATGGAACTTCCCTACACCCGTCCTGCACATCCCGAGCTTGTTTTCCTGCTGTCTTTCTCTCTCTGTGCCCCCTTTTTCACCACTTTCCTATCTCCCCATTTTCTTTTCTTTCAAAGAAATTAGCATGAGGGTTAGCGGGAGTAAGCACTTTTAAGCAGTAGTAAGCAGGATTAAATGAGTGTGCGCATGTGTGCGCTTAGCTAAGCATAGCTAAGTGTCACATAAAACCCACGCAAACCCGCTTACTACTGCTTACAAGTGCCTTAGTCACTCTATGGCAGGGCCCTTGTTCTGCTGAGCAGCAAAATAAAAAACCTCTGCTAGTCTCGAACCTCAGACCATTGACACAATAGACTGCATGAATTACCACTAAGCCACAGCAAATATACAAATAACTTGGTTCTGAAATAAATATATCATGCATTACAATGAGGGAATGTAAATGGAAATTAGGAATAGTATAACACAAACCCTTTTCTGTGTGTCTTTACCAGCAGTGGTTGTGGAATTGCATGACATGACTGTTAAAGGGGAACCAGCCATCCTAGCAGGGAATAATGTTACAGTAGCACATTACAAACACCACACAGTATCAGACCAGGATAAACACTGGCCACAGGAATACAGTGCAATAACCACATTGGTATGGCAGTTAATTGTGTAAGTGAGAAAAATGTACATACTCCCATGTATCCTGTGTTAGCATTTGGAGGGGTGCGTACATGCCTATACTGAGATGTGTGTACTGGAAGCAGCAACATGCAGGTATGAGTACAACATGCACATAACTGGCTACAACCTTAGCATCAGATAAGAGACATATACCAACCTTCAGAATGACACAACGGTGTCCAGAGCAAATAAGAATGAGCCCCACCTTTGAAATCTGAAAGGGCTATGCCTACCTAACCTAGCATTTTATAGCAGTGGGCTGCAATCACAGTGAGTAATGGAATCACCAAACAGCAGACTGCAAGAAATTACTGAATGGTGGGCAGCAATTGGTGCAGAGGCTGTCACATGCACAAGTGCAGATATCTAGAAAAGCAGGCTGTACCTGCAGTCCACACATGCAATTATATCATTGCAGGTGTCGTGAGAGATTGAGAGACAGAAACAGAGACCAAAGCTGAAATAGAGGGCAAAAACCCAAATCAAACCAGCCAAAAAAAAAAAAAAAGACCGAAGGTGAAATAGAGGGCAAATACCCAAATCAAACCAGCCAAAAAAAAAGACTGAAGGTGAAATAGAGGGCAAATACCCAAATCAAACCAGCCAAAAAAAAAAAAGATACAAAACCGTAACACACGGAGCAGGTAAATCCAAAGGTAAGGTATGTAACTTAAATGTATGTGTTGGCATGTTGTACATGTTCCCGAAGAGTACTCCACACACTGCAAATCATCCATGTGTGGCAGCAGTATGTATCTATCTGTGTCTGCACATGTGCATAGGGCAAGGGACATACTGCAACTGTTAGTGAAGGGTGGAGAGCTATCTGTTAGGGAATGTTGATATGTGCATATATCCATGTAGGATGTAGTGTGTGGCCTAGAAGACAGCATGCAGTGTAGTGGAGTGGCCTTAGGTCAACTGGTGCCCTAGGCAAAAGGGCCCCACGGCACCCCCACCACACTTCCTGGTGCCCCCATCCTTGTGTCCACATAAATAGTGGAAAAGCACCTCTGCTAGAGCGGCACCCTAGGTGGCTGCCCAGTAGACCTATACCTAAGGCCAGCTATGGTAGTGTTGATATATGTCATGTGGTGGTTAAATGCTGTGAGACAGATTTGTCAGATCTGATGTGTTACAGACAGTGGTGCCTGCTAATGCTGCAAGGTCTGAGGAAACCCACATGCATTCTGCACAACACTGTGCAATGTAATCACATAACTGTACATCCCACAACTGTCGCATAAGTAAGATCCCCACCCTGAAAGGTGGACTGTACATGCGCCTATATGTACATCTATGTGTACAGCAATGGATGTGTACATGTAAGTGTATAGATAGGCATATATATATATATATATATATATATATATATATATATATATATATATATATATATATATATATATATATATATATATATATATATATATATATATCTACATATAGAGTGAGAGAGAGAGATGTACCGGAACAGGTGTGTGGTGAAAAAGGCATCGACTGTAGACAAGTGTTGATACTGCAGTGCCATTCCACCTTCCCAAAACAGTGTACCCATTAACTAACACATAGGCAGAGATCTACCTAACAGTGAAGGTGTGATAAGGGAACATAGGACACAGGTGGACAGTAGCCTCCACTGTGATGAAGACAGTGCCACACTACACCTGTAATCTGTCTATGTGGTATGTGTCATGACAACAGGTGTGTCATCTATGGAAGTATAGGGTAGGATTCCCCTCTACTCATCACAATGCCCTGTGTTGTATGTACTTCACATGACCACTACACCAGGTGAACAGACCACAGGCAGACTTCACAAAAGGTAATACTGTCTGCAAACAGATGCCCTATGCAGACTGACTCACAAAACCACAACTACACTGTATTGCATACTGGCCACACAGAGGTGACCTCTGCCAGACATACAGAGGTATGTCACACCCATAGCTGGGTGACAAACGCCATGGCAACATGTCACAACCCCTCGGGGTTACACACTCTAAGGCCCTAAACCTTGTTAGATCACTAAACAGCACATGCTGGAGGGATAGGTTCCCATCTCAGACATATGCCATATACCAGAATAGACCACATAGCAATAGCAAACAAGGCTCCTCCTTAGCAGTTGTTATAAATACCACTTGTGATTGTGTGGGAGATTGTTAATACACCCCAGGAAACACTTCTGTGGTTCAGGTTGGCAGGGGCAAGTGAAATCAAAGTACATGTGTGTCAAAGGCCAAGGTAGCATATGGCTAGGCTGACGTAGGCCCTAGGGCCAATAGCATATCACCTACCTATGACACTATGCACTCGCACATGTACTTAATGCAATAGCTGCTATGTGAAGTTGAATGAGTGTAACACTGAATGTGTGCAAGGTGTGTAAATGTGTGATAGCTTAGTGTGATGTTGTATCTGACATGGTAGTGCCTAACCTAGCTGTGAGGACAGCAATTGATGTGTACTGTACTGTTAGGCAGACATAGTAGTGCGGCATATGATGTGACGTAATTCTCTGTTGATGAATGTGGTGTCTCATTGTAGGCTAAAGCAATACATGTATGCTTAGTAAGTGGTACTGCAGGTGAATCCATCACCAATATGAACTGTAGTACTACCTGAAGCTGTAGGGCTAAACAGCACAGTGTGGTGTGCATTCACATTGTGTGTTTCCTGTAGTCTGCACAGATGACAGACTGCAGGCATAAGGGTGTGCAAGTAGTGATACACAGCACCGTATGGTACACAGGTAACGCTCATCTGTGTTGGCATACAGTGGTGTGTTGTATGTTTGCCTGATATGTGTGTGATTATGCCTGTACAATGGCTGCAGACATATGTGTATTACAGGGTTGACGTGTGTATCCAGCAACATCTATAGTCTGTTACAGCAGTATGCCACCTATAGTAACAACTGGGCACATCTGTTAGGCAGGGCTATGATATCAATGACTAGGGTGTTTGATTGGTACTACTGTACCTGTACTTTACATCCATTGCAATTGATGACATCTCTGTTCGTGCATTGGTATGATATACACCCCTGTCTTGAGGTTGTGCAATGTGTCACAAACAGTGTGTCGGGTACTGTTGTATAGTGGTGTGATATATAGAGTCTGCCAGGCGGTGTTAGTTAGTTGTGGCCTGAGAACCAATAAGTGTTAGTGAACATGTGTAACCACTGACAGACAATAAGATGGTATATATGTCAGTAAAGTGATATCTGTGGGTAAAGGTGTAAAGTGCGTCACAGGACACACTCACACAAATTGTTCATATCTTTTTCAGCCAGATGGCCCACCAACGTAATCCAGCTTACACTGCAAAAGAGGAAGAGGTGATAGTCAACAGCTGTTGGCAGCAGTACACCATGCTGTTCTCCAGAACCAGCCAGCACCAGCAGGAGCAGACTGCACTGTGGCAGGAGCTTGTTATTTGGGTAAATGACATAGGCATGCATAACTGGACATATGAGCAGGTACGCCATCACTGCACTGATTTAATTAGACAACTCCGACGGCGTGTGTCTGATATCCAAAGACAGCAGCTTGCCACAGGTGGTGGGGTGGCCATTCATCCCCCCCTCACCAGAGCGGAGGAGCTGCTCCTAAGCATGGTGGCTCCTGGACAACAGCTACGGCAACCTCTGACATGTGTTGTAATGGAGGCCGGAGCCACCCATCACATCCACCTGGAACAAGCAGGTAATATGCCCTATCTGTAGACTACAGTTAACTGTATTGTTAGCTTATGTGTACGTGAGATGTGTACTGTGTGTTTAGCAGTTCCGCTGCCTACTGTTGTGCAATACGGATAGTTTATATAATATCCCTACACCTGTAACTGTTGACTGTTGTTGTACTGCAGTTTAGCATACCCACTGTAGCAATGTCACAGTTGTGGTCACTGATGAACCCTCTCATATTTTCGTAGGTCCCTCTGGTGTGACGGCAGGGCAGCCGATCCATGCTGGTGAGTGTGTTATACCTGCAATGTTGGTAATGAAATATGCATGTCATAGGTGAGGTGTAGGCCATGTACACATAACACACCTATGCATAATGCATGCCGTGCATGTTTGCTGTGAGATGTTGCACAGCTCAGTAATGTCAGTAGCTTCCTCAATGACATGCAATACACAGAGCACGACACACAGTTGTGGCAACCGCATACTGCACATTAGATAGGCATAGTTGCAACATCTGTACACAACATAAGAAATTTATCACATGCAGTACACAAAGTCATGCTACATATGGCATAACCACACACCCACTGTAAGGTCACAAGTCACTATCCCACATGTCATCCACATACACATGATGTACCTCAGGGGAAGAGGCCTATCATGGGGCTGTGCAACAGTCTTCAACACATAATGCAGTCATGTTAGGCAATGCTCCCTACTGGACACCTCATACACCCATGTACAAAGTGGCTGTGTAATAGTGAACGTATCTACGGCACTGCAGTTCAGGTACAGCATCCTAGGCAGTGGTCTGTCACACAGTAGTAGCCGTGAGTGACCACAAGATGCATGATGATGATGATGGCACATGGTACTACACCCCATCCAGTTACATTGACCACAGTACTAGACATAGCAGTCTTTGCTGTGCACCTCATTGTTCTGTGTGTGCAAACATGTGCACCTATACACACCATGCATAGCATGTTGTGAGTGTGTGCAAAAATATGCTAGTATACACATTTTGCACAACAGCCGCCATCTGTACAAAGTGTCACATATATGTCCTGGAATGCTATTGGGTGTATAGGTCACATGACACACATTGGGTATGTGTGGTGTTTAATGTTGCAGTCATGTAGCTTGCCATGTCATGGCTGGCAACAACATATCTGCAATATGTCCCACATGCATCATAACCACTGTGCAATGTCCATGTCGTGTATTGGGAGTCGTTCATGTCTACATGCACCACTCATCTCATGTCTGTATGTTGCATGCATTTGCTACACCTGTGCCCACTATTATGTGATATGGACACAGAAACTGTCATCACACATGTCAATCTATGTGTCAGACAGATTACACATGCAGCCATGGTATGTATACCATTGAGTGATGCTGCACATGACATTGCAGAGCAGATAATACTTGCACAGCAATGTAGTGTCCATGTACACATTGTGTTCCAGGGTGTAGCCAATCACTGCACAACTACACACATGCATCAAAGCCATGTATAATGTCATTAGAAAGGGCTGTCTACACTTGCACTACATGGTATTGAGCAACACATGGTCTGCCTGCTGACACATGTGTGGTGACTGTTTGCCTTGAGATACTGTCACCCACCATCACCCACTATTGTGTATGTGTTGGATTGCTGGTGTGTGTGTGTGTGTGTGTGTGTGTGTGTGTGTGTGTGTGTGTGCGTGTGTGTGCGTGTGTGTGTGTATGTAATGTGGTGAGCAGTGTATTTCTGTGCATGTGTGCATGTGTTCATGTGTGCATGTGTTCATGTGTTCATGTGTGCATGTGTTCATGTGTGCATGTGTTCATGTGTGTATGTGTGCATGTGATCATGTGTTCATGTGTGCATGTGTGCATGTGTGCATGTGTTCATGTGTTCATGTGTGCATGTGTGCATGTGTTCATGTGTGCATGTCTGCATGTCTGCATGTGTTCATGTGTTCGTGGTCATGTGTGCATGTGTGCATGTGTTCATGTGTGCATGTGTGCATGTGTTCATGTGTGCATGTGTGCATGTGTTCATGTTCATCTGTGCATGTGTGCATGTGTTCATGTGTTCATGTGTTCATGTGTGCATGTATGCATGTGTGCATGTGTTCATGTGTTCATGTGTTCATGTGTTCATGTGTGCATGTGTGCATGTGTGCTAACATCATGTACAGATTGTAAAGTGCATTTCCTGTCTTCCTTCCACAGGTGATGTGTTAGGCGTGGCTGTGTAGCAGGGAACCTGATGTCACCGCCACTAATAGTGGAGATGATGTGACATGTATTGTGGCACAGGAAGGTTTGACAGAGTCTGTCGTTGGTCCACCAATCGACAGTACACAGTGGTCAACCCCATGTATGCGCACACTCATACTGCCAATACATCCCTCGTCACCAATGGTCATAGCTGAGGGACAGCATACAGTTGGCATTGACCAGGAGAGTGTGGTACCTATGGCACGTGCATCCCCTCACAGCAGCCATAGCTGGATTACCGGAACGGTACCACATAGGCGGATGTCCAGGGGTTCTCGGGGGAGCACCACTGGTCATACTGCCCCTGGCAGACGTGCCCCCGGAGGTATTACAACCTCCAGTATGTTCCGGGCTGTAATGCAGACACACACATGTATGGAATGGTACACCCGACAGGGACTAAGGGTGCAGAGGGCCCATTACACTGCTATCAATAACAGCATCCGTGACCTTGCCGGTGCCATCTGGAATTACACCGATGTCATTGATAGCCATTGGAGGGAGACATTAGATGTCCTCCACAATGTGTTAGCCATGAACCAGGACCATGCGGGAAGGATGAGAGGCTGACTCAGATACATGCCAGCAACAGCATCAGCTGGCACTCATTGCAGACGGACCACAGATCACAGCCACTCCTGTAGTGGCAGTACCAGCTGCAGCAATGCTGGGGCTGGCCTGTCCATTGACCGTCCTACTAGACCACGTGCAGTGGCGCTGGCCAGTCCAAGCAGGGACATAGGTCCAGGCATCATACCTCTGCCTCTGATGATAGCACCCAGTCAGGGTTGGTACTCAATACTGCCCATAGCACCCCTGCTAGGCACAGGTATGGTGTCTGTGGCCAGAGACAGTGATCTGTACAGCCTAGCAGGTACAGTCTGTGGCTGTCCCAAAACCGCCCGTATATGGCAGCCACATGGTGGAGTTGTGTGCATGCAGACACACACACATTTACCATACAAGTCGGGCTCACACATACACGCACAGATTACATCAACATTGGCCCATGCAGTACTGTTGTCCCTCACACACACACACACACACACACACACACACACACACACACACACACACACACACACACACACACTCACACACACACAGACATGCCGATTGGATGGGTCAATGTCGGGCTCTGGCAAACCTACAACACACCCTGTGCATATGATGACACCTATGCCACTTCTTGTCATCTGTCACATTAATGCAGGAATAGGCTAACATGGTTCTGATGCACAGGGTGACATAATAGCAGTGTAGCAACAGTAGGAAGTTGTCAACAGGAAGGTGTACTGATATCCTTGTAGGTATATATGAGCAGGCATTAGGCATCACAGCTCTGATAGTCATTGTAGCATTGTTTACACCAGTGTTAGGTCTGAGTATGTATTGTCCACCCATGTGCCACTTGGATGAAGTGTACAGTGTTGACAGCATGTGTTAGTGAGTGGACAGTATGTGTGTGATGTGTGCATTACAAATTATCAGGTGTACATCTGTGAAAATGGTGTGTGCGCACTGTCTGCATGTACGTGCATAGTAGACATGTGGGATGTGCGACATACCCTGGTCTACACATTGTTAACATCTCATGGTATCTTTCGATGGCCAGTATGCATTCTACTACAGATATGTACTAACATGGGTACACATGCGTATGACATGGGTTGGCACTATGCTGTGGGTGATACCGTTGATATCTGTCAATGATCTGCAGTCTGGCAGTATACATGACCTCAACAGCGTGACTATAACCAATCATTATATGATGTCCTGACAAATGACTCACAATTGTAGGGAACTCAGTAACAGTTGGATCCTTCCATTACTATACTATGACAATAACCATTGGTATTGACCGCCACATGTTCCTGGGAAGACACCTGTGTGGCATAAAGCCCTCTTCGGTACATGCAAAAATACTAGGGATATGTCCATCCACATCTGGTAATGCATGCATTGGCCTACACTGCATTCCCCGGATGGGACGCATATCCTACACAAGGGTATCATACAGACAGATACCTGTTGTCCAATACATGCTGTATAGCAGTACGCCATCTATGGCATGGTTATCCACATTTACTATACATACTATCCCGACAGTACCACAAAGGTGGTAGCCCTGAACATGTATGTTGGGTACCAATGTGTACAGACAGACATGTGTTATGTAATCTGTCCATTGGTATCCACATATCCATAGGTATTGTGGGGTCCCTTGGTGTTTCACATAACACATTAGGGGCCTGCATGCATATCCACAGGGCTGGTGCACACCTATCATGACTGTCCATTATTGCCAGTCATTGTTGTGTATGAACATGTCTGACATATACCCCAGCAATTACCCTCACTCACAGTACTCTACAGTATGTGTCATGGATGTGTGTGGCAGGGATGTCCTTGGCCATGAGTCACTACAATGGCCGGTCTTGACGCAGACATACATATGTGGCCTATGATCTGAGAAGCAGCAGCACAATCTGTCAAAGGTTACAAATGTATTCATGTAGTATGCAGGCTTCACACCTATGTACTTATTGAGGTCACATGTACACAAATCTATTTGACACGCAGATACCTGATGTGTGCAATGCACATACTGTTTGAAACATATGTAAAAGCAAAACCCACACTGCATTGACCACCTGTATCACACACACACACTCTGCGTTTGCAGCACTCAAACTCCTACCTGACTATGTTATGCCACTAGTGAGATACTCATTACCACGACGCGCTATTTGCTTTACTGGGAGCATTTTTTTCCAAAGCTCTATTTGTAGGATGCTGACATCATCACACTTGGCAAAGAGGGCTTCACCACTCCTAATGTATTTCCACAGTCTCCAAAAATGCCACTCTTCTCAAAGAAGTCTCACACGCACTCATTCAGCATTTGCAGGATTCAACCCCCTACCTAATTATGCTATGCTACTGGAGAAATATGCATTAACACGGCATGCTATATGCATTATTGAGTGGCTTTTGTTCTCCTTGAATATTTGTAGGATTCTGACATCATCAGACTTTCCAAAGAGGGATGTACCTTTTTTAAAATGTGTCATGCACCACCACCCCCCCATACACTTGGCATTTGCAGGACTCAAATCCCTACTTTCCTATGTTATGACACTAGTGAGATATGCATTAACATGACATGCTATTTGCTGTACTGGGAGCATTCTTTTCCAAAGCTCTATTTGTAGGATGCTGACATCATCACACTTGGCAAAGAAGGATTCACCACTCCTAATGTATTTCCTCAGGCTCCAAAAAGGCCACTCTTCTCAAAGGCAGTCTCACACGCACATATTCACACTCAGCATTTGCAGGATTCAAACCCCTATCAAACTATGTTGTGATACTAGTGACATACACATTAACATGACACACTACATGCTTTATTGTGTGCTTTTTATTCACATGCTATGTTTGTAGGTTGCTGACATCAGACTGGACATGGTTATGTGTGGGCACGTAGTGTTATGCAATCCCACAAATTTACCTTGTGGGTCAGCAGGTGTGAACATCTTGAACAGGAATACAGAATTCATACCTGGTGTGATCTATCTGTGGACATATTACCATTCCTTCATATGACAATACATATTCATGCACGGATTGTAGGTTTTGTGGATACCACATGTGTCTGTGATGTTGTTAAAGGGCTATTCAAGGTCTATGTGGGACCTGTGTTGCTCCTGTCAGTGATGTTTGTCCTGGGTGGCTGCCTTGCAAGATATCTAGCAGGTTTGGGGAACATGATGTGCTCATTAACATGCCACAGATGTTTGTGTTGTGTGTTTGTCGGTTTACAATATCTCTGTTCCTGAGTGCAATCATGATGGACTCCATGGACTAGCATTTCGGACTTTGTAGGCTTATAGGAATATAGTTCCCATGGTGTGTTGTGCACCAACACTTGTGGGGTGTGCCACATGTTGCTGTAACACATTCAACGGTGTAAGATCCTGTAGAGAGTGTGAGGCTCAACAGACTGTTCGGGTGCAGTGTTTGTTTGTCCTGTCGTTCACTTATGACACATATGGGGAAACATTGTTATCCATGTGATGGAATTAATTTGCCATTGTGGGGACCAGTTTACACACTCTACATGTGATATCTCCTGGAATGATGTTAGGGCCTTTTGTCACTGGGAGGTGAGTATGTATGTATGGGCCTGTCTGACAGGATGTTGACATTGTCAGTCAGGTACAGTTGACCCTGACTCAGGACATATATGACTGTACATTGATATTTCTCACCTAGCTAAAGGAGGTGTAATGTTTCTGTCTGTACTCCTTTGCAGATTATCTTTCCACAGCAACAACAAACCTGAACACTAAAACCCTGTTATACTCTGTTACACACTTGATACACTACTGATCCTTTGTGATCAGTTGACAGTGTATGTCATCATCATATCCTGGCATGTCAAAAGGTCAGTTTTGTGTGTACTCTCCAGTCCAGCTGGTGCATATTGGAATTCTGACGCATTGTTACAACTGCCTTATGTACACAGGTAACACTGTCCTCCTACCAACAAACTCAGATATCTGTGAGAGGTGCAACTGTATAGATGGACAGGAGGCTGAGCTCTCCCAAGCCATGACTGGCACAGTCTATCGGGTGGTGAAGGTAACCACACACACCACAAATACAGTCACACATGCACCTATGACAACAGCAAACCGTATACATTGACATACAATGACATACTTGGAGCATCTAATTGTACTCTGCCTAAGCAGCTGAGACATCCAAAGCAGACACACAAACAACTGCTAACACACAACCATACACACATATCATCACATAGTTCACAAAGTCATTGTGCCACACAGTTACTGCCCTTAGGCCTACACAACACACCTCATACAACTGTATTAGGTGAGTGTAACTGTCGGTCACACTATCATCCCACTCACCAGGCTGAACAAGGTGAAGGTCACTTTGTGCTGAGTGTCGGGTGCCAGGATATGCCACATGACACATGGTGTCAAGTCCACTGCAAGTACAAATATGGCTCCATCATTGAGCATTCCAGTGTGTAGGCCCTCAGACGTTCCTCCCTGGACTACATGACAAGAGACATAGAGGGGCTCTCTGATCATGTAGGCCAGGACAGTATGACCCTGACCTTGTGTAGCATCTTACCTTCACCAAGTACTATGTCACAGTATACAGATGACATGATCAGTTTTAACAGTTGCCTAACATATTGTTGTCATTCACAGGGGATCCAGTGTCTGTCAGCCTGGGATTACATGCAAAACATGCCATGTACATTCGCTATGGACGCCATGCAGCTGTCACCCCTAGGCTTTCACAGACTGCCTTAGGCTCTTGACACACACATAGTGGCTGTTTGAAGCGAGGGTCAGATGACAAAACCACATCCATAGACATTACAGGGTACAGGAAACGGAGAGTGATGGTGCTCAACAACTGATGTCTAACCCTCAGAATGCATGCACTCAGGACTCACATCAGTATGGCATCTGTCGATATATGTGCAGTAACAAATACCTGGTTCAGGCTCACAAAAGCACAGCAGCACTAACATGTTTTAAGTCATACCATGGTTTTCAGACACAGGACTCAGTCTGGATAACAACAGTAGGGGGGGGATTCCATATACATCATTCATACACACACCTCCAGGTTGGTAGCAGTACACAAAGCATTGGGGAATGTACATGTGCAACTGAGAGTGGTCAAAACTGCATTTCAGTTTGTAGACTGTTACAGACCACACTCCCAAATATGGGCACAACAGTCGTTATTCCTGGGAACACTGGGGAATGTGAAGGTCTCACCAAACACCATTATATTGTGTGACTTCAAATACTCAAACATTGACTGGGTATACTACTCAAGCAGTGACACCCTTGCACAGCAGTTGCTAAGATTGTTACACTCAAATGCTAGGGCAGACCTGGTCACCACACCCACAGGGGGTTATACATGTGGTACCTGATCATCACACATATGGGGACTTTATGTTCCACAACAGAGGTATACCTGTAATTGTTAAGGTCGGAACATACAGTCATCTCACTAGACATACATATCCCATACACACGCACACACACACACATCCTATGTGATCTCAGTGACATATTTCTCATGAGCAAACATCACACATGTACAAACTGAGGTGGTATCCCTCAATGACCCTGGGACAGTGTTAATTACGGCTCAGACAACTACATACTTTACAAGCACATTCTATGGACAACTACTGGAATTCATGGATCATACTATCCCAGATAACTACAAGACTCACTCCTCCAAAGGCAGGGGACCTGTCTACTGGACCATGACCATTACTGAGCTGTACATGGACAGGAGGAGGCCACTACATTATGGAGCACAATCACAATCTGGAAGGCATCTCTGATCAGTACTATGGTATAGCTGTGATCAGTTGTTGATTCATCTAAAGCCCACTTCTAATGGACACTTGCTACAGACACTGTGGACAATCACAAGGCCTTATTTAGTTATGTCAGGGACCTGTGTGGGAACTCACAGATATGCTGTGAGTTACTGCATAATTACAAATGATACAGTGAACCCACTGACATTGCGAATATCCTGGACAACAGATTCAGTGAGAATGTTTCCCCACCATCCCCCCTGCAGTGCACATGTCCATCACAACAAAGTGTAGCCTCCCTGACATCACAGATGAACATGTGTGTGCTGCCCTCTCCATAGCAGACAACTCAACATCAGTGGGACCAGTTAGTGTCCCAGACTGTGGCATACACGAGATTCATGACAAACTTCACACTCACATTATGTCACTGTTCAATATCACAGTTACTACAGGATGTGTACCCATGGAATGGCATACAGCTACGGTGTACCCGCTACACAGTGCTGGTGCCACAAGGGACCGTGGACATTATCACAATATATGCCTAGCTATCCTGGTCGGCTATGCTATGGAGTGTATCATCATGGAACACATACACATACACATTGTGAACCTACAGATACTGGATCCTATACAATTTGGTGTTGTTGTGGGCATATCTTGCCTCTTGCAGATGTTTGATGTCTTTAAACAGTTAACAGGTCCATAGACGTACACAGGGTTGTCCACACAGCCTACCTGGAGCTTGCACACCACTTCTACACAATATCCCACTTGACCTTTACACGTTAGATTACCGGATTCAATATCTACACATATGTCACAATCTGGATTGCTAACTGGATCATGGATAGCACACACATGGTCAGTATTGCAGGTGCCATGTCTGACTATACACCAGTTACACATGGCATCCCACAGGGATCAGTCCTGGGACCTCTCTTGTTCTGTATATATTTCTGATACATACTGGCTAACACAGAGGGAATATGGATGACCATGTTTGCAGATGGCTGCAAACTGTGTGCCATATTTGACTCCACAGCTGGCACAGGCATCCTCAGAGAGGGTCTCACAGAGATGGCTGACTGGTGCCAGAGCCATGGCCTACAGCCACCTTACTTTAGATGCATAGTCATCACCTTTGGTAGTAACATCGTGCACACACATTATCACATAGGTGATGATACATCACGAACAGTGTGTGTAGTTTGTGATTTGTGGACATGAATACTTAGTACTCTTGCCTTTGACATTCACGTTGCCAATGTTGTTGGACACACCTTCTATTTAGGCAACCTTATCCCATACAGTTTTACATCCAGATCAGGTGGGGTCATTGTGACCCTGTAGTTATCTGGCACATGCTTGGATACAATGGTCCATTTCGGATGTACCTTACCCAACACCTGCAGCAACTGGAATGTACACAGATTTACATATCAACTGGATCTAGGGACTCACACAGATGGTATGCACAGTTTGGCTATGGTGACCCCAGCTCTCCTTAGTTGCTTACTGCCTACATGGATGCAGTCTGTGCCTTTTCTTTGATGCCATGTCCATCACAGCATTGATGGACAGGCTCCACGTGAGGATATCAAAGTCCCTTACTGCTACATGCTCCAGGGCAGGTACATGAGCAATGATGTTAATAGGACATGCTGGAGGGGCATATTACCATCACAGACGCTCCACTCACTCGGGAATGTAATCACAGTACCACATATGCACAGACTCATGCTGAACACCTACAGGTGACATCTTCACAGGTGGACGGGTGATCGTATGTTTAGCCCTGGGATATGTTATGGGTCCTTGCTAGACAGAGGCAGAATGAAATGAAGATACGTGAGATATCTTGTGTGACCTACTATTGACAGGCACAGTCTACTGATCTAGCGTGTTTGCAGACTACAAACACACTGTGGCTAGGCTTCTACATACCCTAGGGCAGATAGCCTAGTGTCAACCTCTGAACCTATGCTAATGTTCAGGATGCACATTGTTCAGTGTTGGTACTGAATGCAGGTTTTGTTTCTTCTTTGCTTTACCACTTCCTATGAACAACCTAGGTTTCTGCATAACATATTTGATTGTGACAGTATTTCACTATTTTATATTTTGTCTGTTGTCATATCAGTGTGTGCACATGGTGGATTGGTGAATAGTGCGAGGTTCCTGGGTTGACACTTGCAACTGTGGGATAAGTGTGTGAGCATGCCCAGTTCAGACTTTCAGTGTTTTGTTGCCTGACATTTGTCTCATAGTTTTAATTGTGTGAGCATGCCCAGTGTGATCTTGCAGTATGTTGCTGTCTGAGGTCCACTACATTTGTTGATGTGTGTGAACATTACCAGTATTAACAAGTATACTATATGTGTGTTGAATATCAGGTTCTATTATTACTGCAGGCCTCACCTTTGTGTCTTGACTCAACAGGGATTATGCTATGCATGCAAGGTTTCCATTAGATACTTAGCATTGACTTATCAACATTTTTTCATGCAAGCTGACCATTGACATACTGTTATGATTTAGTGGTTCTGTTCTCTGACTATAGTGCACTGTATCATGGGTTCGAGGACTGTCACTGCTTCATATTTTCATACATGGCGGAACAGACTGCTTCAAGAAAAGTGAAGCAAATATGAACTTGTTAACCTGCTTTTGATGAACTATACCCACATTTGACCAGACTTGCACAACATTGCTCAATGTTGCCCAACATTGCTAGACAGTGCACAATATTGCTGAACATTGCCTGTAGTTGTGCTACTTAGTGTGTGCAATTTTGTTCACATATACTAAATAGTGGTGAGAGCTGTTTAGCAGTGCTTTATATTGCTTAACACATAGCAATCATGCCTCAGGTGGTGCTGCAGGGCTGCCTACGTCGGATGTACATTTTACACTCCCTATACATGTTTGTTAACAGGTAGTGTCAAGTTAGACATCGCTTTTACTATATGTGCGAGTTGGAGAGAGGTATAATTTCCAGGGTTCCTACTGAGCCAGTATATATGCTATGCGTTGCCTCTTTACCAAGACCAAAGCATACTGGACATGCCTTCTTCTGCCTACTGGGGCAGGCTCAGGTTGATCCTCCTCCGAGTCACGCTCTGCCTGTGATGGCCTTGGCAATGGTGGGGGGCTGTTGCGCCCGGCCCTATGCTGCTCCTGCTGCAGCTGTTTTCGCAGGATCATATTGTGCATTATACCACATACCATGACTATTTGGGTACATGTAGTTGGTGAGTACTGCAAGGTTCCACCAGATGTGTCCAGGCACCGGAACCGTGACTTGAGCAGCCTAAACACACGCTTGATTACATTTCGTGTTTGTGCGTGTGCCTCATTATGGCATTCCTGTTCAGGTGTGTGTGCATTTCTGATGGGTGTCATCAGCCACGGCTCAAGTGCATATCCAGCATCCCCCACTAAGTGACCATGAGGGATGTCCCCACTGGCAAATGTCTGGTACAGCTGTGTCAGATGCCATATATTGGAGTCATGGTAGCTTCCAGGGCAGTCAGCACACACATTCATTATTATGCCCTGGCATCACACACAACCTGGCAGTTGATGGAGGGGTAACCCTTGCGGTTATAGTAGACCCTACCCCACTCAAAGGCTGGTGCTTTGATGCAAATGTGCGTGCAGTCTATTGCACCCACTACCTCAGGGTATTCTGCTATTTTCTGGAAGAGATGCATATTGCTGGCCAATACCTCACAGGAATTGGGGAAATATACATGATCAGCGACATGTGCTGCCATGGCATTCAGGAATTGGTACAGTACCCTAGATGCTGATGCCTGTGAAATCCCCATCATATCACCAGTTGGTCTCTGGAAGGTACCTGTTGCTAATATTCTTAGGCCAACACATACCTTGGTTTCCACTGGGATGGGTTCCCCTCTGTTGGTACTGTGTGTGAGGCGTGGCCTGCACAGCTCAACAATTTGCTGCACGAGGTCTCTGTCCACTCTATAGCGCTCCACTATCTCCAGCTCATGTAGCCCCTGGTAGGTTACCGTAGGCCTGTACACTCTTCTCCGTCTCCTCACTGTGGGTTGTCCAGCAGCATTTGCATTGTCACCACCCTGAGCATGTTGCATATGTCACCTTATGACAGCAATGGCAGCCCCTAACATTTCTTTGTCTCAGTGAAGCTTTTTCAGTTTTCACTTCTATTAGCTTACTGCAGTGTTGCAGTGTGTCTGAGAAATACATACTGGAATGTTTTTGGCTGGGTTTTGAGTGCTGGGCTGGGCTGGGCAAGTGTAATGCCTGTGTAATTGGCTGATTCCGATAGTTTTCACCTGCTAGCTCTGCTAGTACTCCCTGGTTAACTTCCTACTATTTGTTGCGCTTCCTTTTCCCTTTCTGTTTCCTCAGGGGGCAGCACCGTGCAAACAAGTGCAAACACGTGCACACCAGCTCACATTCTTACACGGACTAAAACTTGCTTATTCTTGTTAAAACGCGCACACACCGGCGCAAAGTGTTTACAACTGTTTACAAAGCCTTACATATGCTTACTCAAGCCTACACACGCGCACACACGCTTGCATGCGTGCACACTGTCTTATTCGGGTTTACTGGCGCGCACACACATGCATGCATGCTCAGCAAGAAACTTTGGTGTTATCCACAGCATACACCTTCGATTTCTTGACTTTATCCAGCTTATCTGTTGACACACCTCTTTCACTGTTATGTAAATGTAAGCTGACACATGTCTCTCTGCTCCAATGAGCTGCACTCCTTTCATACATACACCCATCGTGATGTCACCTATCTTCTACTCTGTTACTCCCCTTATCCTACTCCTACACTCCACTGACTGTGCTCATTTGCTATGTGAACTTGTGATTCACTATCATAACGCTCATTTGCATAGGATTGCCTACTAATGCTTAGTTACATCTCTTAGACTGTGCTTCCCCCCTTAGCAACCTCTACTCGGTGGCCATGTTGTCTTCAGCCTGCTATTCCCTTGCATTGTAAATTCATTTTAGCTATGAAATCCACATTTGTCATCTTAATTATTCATTTTCTAGGGCGCAGCGCATTTGCGCGACGCTGCACTATGGTTAAACCCCAAAGATCGGGATTAAAAAAAAAGTTTTTTTATTTTTAATTTGCATCACTTCCCATTGGCATGCTTCCTCCTGTGAATGCATGCTTTTTTACTGCTGACACGGCTCCGTTTTGCTATTTGCAGAACTGTACTCAGTTATCAACTGAGTACATTTCTGCAGATAACACTACTCCTACTTGGACAGGTTTGGGTTTCCTGGATCACAAGTTTACCTAATTTGCATGGCTTTCACCTGCAATTGAGGTAATTTGGATATCCCAGCCCTGTCCGTGTAGGACTAGTTTAGAGAGCTCAGTTGCACGACCCTGCCGGCTGTTCCTGGATCGCTCGGTGGACATGTTGACTTGCTGGAGTCTTACTCTACTCTTAGACTCCGTGCAAGCCTTCTTGTATCCAGCCCTAGATCTGAGGAGTATAACAGGCAATACAATTAATTGTAAAGCAAAGTTTTTTTTCCAAATGTGACTACTATACTTTAACATGTCTATGACTGAGGAGGAAGTGTGCAATTTTACAATATTTTTCATGCTAGCAGTGATTATTTAATAGTATGAAAATTAGGAAGCATAATAGATTTGTATCTTTTGCTGTTATTGACAATCAAGTATCATCTTCCAGACTAATGCAGTCTTGTTTATTTTGGTGACAGAGAGAGACAGAGATTGAGATCAATTGACAGATTTTATTAACAATTCCTTGGACCACTATTGTATTTTCTTGATTCACAAATGCAAATAAAGGAAGTCCATATTTTCACCTTTGAGATTAAGAAACTTATGTTCTAATGAAAACCTAATATGATCCTCTCTTTTGAATACGAGGCAGGATATGATGTGATTATCAAATATTTTTGTAAGTACTGGAAAATGCATCTCATTAGCTAATGTCTTCTTTCATCTTATGTGACACCTGAATCACATCACAAAAGTTTGGCACTCAGTCATTGATTATGTATATAGTGCCATAGATATGGTATTTAATGATTATTAGTCTATAGTGAGACAACCAGATATCTTTGTCTCTCTCACTCTCTCTTTCTGTTTGGGGTATACAAGTGAGGAACTGAGTATTTTCCATATCCATATCATCTTTTTTTGACCCTTTCATATTCCAAGAAAACAAGAGAGGATGATGGCTTTGCTAATCATCAGTTGCTTGAACAATAAAATGGATAATTCAGAATCAGTTGCCTAGTTTAATGATGCTGATATTTGTGCCACCAGTGAAACTTGGTTTAATGATCCAAAATGCACACACAATTTTCAGGGTCTTCATTCCTTCTTTTCTGTCCAGATTTACTGGGGAAGATTATAGTGCTACAGACTTTACAAAAGAACACTTAAAAGCCAGAAGAAATAAACTGAACTCAGAGCTAACAATGCAGCACTTAGTATTAATAGTACTGAATATCTATCCATCCACAACCTTTTTTCTCATTTTTACATATGGTGTGGGGGATGTAATTTCAACATAGGATAAACAGAATGTGTACCATCCATGTCCTCTAGAAAACTAAAGAGGGTTTCTTTAAAAAACTCCAGTATGTAAAAAATCAGTGGAATATAATGCTTACGGGGGACTTTATTCAAACACTAACTAGGCAAACTACTCCTCATCAAACAAATATATATATATATATATATATATATATATATATATATATATATATATATATTTATTTATTTATTTATATATATATATATATATATATATATATATATATATATATATATATATATATATATATTTACTGCCTTTGTGAATCAAAACAGACTGGTACAAACAGAATAAATTCTGAACAGGAATGACATTATCTTACACATCATTCAAAAAGCACACGATCTTTCTACCCTCAACCTGTGATAACATGAATTATTGACAAAGATCATTAAACATTCGTCTTTATCTTAAGAGCAAGGGTTAAACCATTCTTAAGTTGGTTATCCTTATTTGAGTTTGCCAGTGTAAACTATTATAAAATAATTTGCATGCTTACAAAAAACTCTGGGATTTATCTTCTGTTAATCAAATAAGTGTCTTCAGGATACTGAGATTAAGTACTAAGACATTATGGGCTTTACCATTAGTTAATACATATTAGTAAGACACAAAAATACGGGTCAGCTAAAAAAAATGAGAAAATCACAAATTGGATAATATATATATATATATATATATATATATATATATATATATATATATATATATATATATATATATATATACACATATCAGTAAAAAGAGGCGCTGCTTAAATTAAAAAAAGTATATGTATTTAGTCATAAAACCTAACTACTTATTATACAGCAGGAACTTCTTATTGTAACAATTGCTAATGTCCGTTATGTACTTCGCAGATGATAAAGATTCTAGTTGTCTATTGATGTTCTTAATCTGTAACTATGTTTGTAATTGTGCATTGCTATGTTGATCAAATTGTTAATTGCTATGTAAATCCAATGTAACTACTGTCTGTATATTTTAACTGTAGAGCTTTTCTCTCTGGGCCTCCGCTGAAAATGGACCTACGTCCAGTCGGACACTCCCGGTCAACAAATGTAAATAAATAAATAAATAAAACAAGTCTACGTTAAATAAAATACATACATTACTCAGTTGAAAACATTAATAAGGTGTTGTTTATTACAATGGAAAAATAAAAGGAAATTTGTGAATATAACATGCAACATTAAAAAGTAAAATGATTACCCAGCTGCAAGATGTATCAGTTGTGCTTATATAAAAATATGTGCACATTCACAATAAGCAAATAAATATGTCAGAGTGCTATACAGACAAGGTATGCTATCCTTCTTCCCCTTTATAGGTCCAGTTCTAACTGCCACAAGTAACACTAGAAGCTCAGGTTGCATGAAACTAAGCAATATACCCCGAGGTTTACTACAAAAAAAGTAAGAAAAAGTTAAATAAATTCCCATCAGTCTTGTTAAAATAGATTCATCCCTGACCTGTGGTGACAAACTCAATTGGTATCAGTTTATAATGGAGGGTTTATAATGAAGTTTTTGAATTTACATATAAGACACACTTTTAAAACCTTTTGTAACAGTCTGATGAAGCTTTTAAGCAAAATCGCTTACTGGATCTTATAAATAAATTATTTATTGATTTTTTAAGAGCTTTGAGTCTACTTGTTTGCTTCGTTACCTTTACTATAGTTCTGGATATATTTTGTTTCTTCTTGTGGAACTGAGCATTTATCCTGTGGGTGTGCTGCGTTGTTGCTTTGACATCATTCTAAATAAGAAAATAAGACAATAATTGAAAAAAATAATAATATCAAATGTAAATTATATATAATTTAATGAGCAAAACATTTTTTGCAACTACACAAAACAAGTCAGGATGGATTTTAGCTGTCTCTTCTAGCAGGGTTTAAACAGGGCTCTTCCCTCGGGTTACTTCTTTTTGTACAATTTTCTCAGATATAAACAAAAGAAACGGGTTATATGATGAACTAATCTGCTGATGATTTCAAACTTGACAATCTAATTACTTGAACTTCTCCAAGATGGTCTGGAAAAATATTTACCTGATGCAGGGGAAATGACTTCAGTAAATGCAGGCTCATCTGAATTGTCAGTAAAAGTACAGAAGTCCTAATTATAAAATAAATGGTCAGATCAAATAAAAATTACACCATTATTAAAGATCCAGAAACAATGGCAGACCGCAAATTTAAACTTTTGCTAAGCACAAATCATGATATGAAAATTAAAATGAATACATAAATAAATAAATAAATAAATAAATAAATAAATAACATTTGAGTAATGTGTGCATGTCAAAGCCAGGCAGCACATTCTGTAACTCATTTAATTATAAGAGGGTGCCTATTCAATCCTGGGAGCTCCGTCTATTACTTTATAGCATACTGATCTGAGCAATAATTCAATTCAGCACCACATTTTGCAACTTTTAAACAAACCACATGAAATAACTTAAAACAGTACAATGATTTCTTAATAGAAACCATTAAGGGACAAACAAATTAAATTACACAGCAAGGCTACGAGAATTGCCATTATATTCAGTTTCTTATAGATTTCTTAGAGATGGTCTTTGGTCTGTGAGGCAACTGCTAACCTAGTTCTGTTTGAAAGTCATATCAGGAATGCAGTGTAGGGGTTAACCCCTTGGCAACCAAGTGCTTCAGATTGTGCATAATGCTCCACATTTATGTTTGATTAAGCCCACTGTTCCGAATTTTGCAGCCATTGCTCTGCTTAATTGCTTTCATCCATATAATGTATACAACTACAAGTAAAACAAGTTTACTGGTTAAGCACTTTTGTCTGTGTAATTATGCAGACAAAAGTGCTTAACCAGTAAACTTGTTTTGGTACTTCATCCAGCAGAACTGCTGCGTGTTTAATAGAGAGCTGTATAGTTGAAAGGCTCACTTATTTGCAGCTCTATGTTGAGGAGAGAGGGAAAAACACCCTCTTGGAGGGGGATGAAGGTTTTTGAATTCAGACTGATAAAAAATGGGTTCTGCTTTCTAAATAATTGCAGCAAACCAATTGCTACAAATATTACTGCTTGCTGCATTCTAAGTACCTGTCATGGAGCACTGAAGGAGTAAGTGCTTCAGCCGTGATTAAACTGCGATACCGGTGTTTAGTTTATATAATGATTGAATGCTGGTACTGCACTACAGTCGGATCATTTGCTGCCCTCTTTGCCTCATTGTAGCTATGGTCTGGGCATGAGTAAGAGGTCTGGCAATACAATATTGTGATATTTTTATGAAGTTAAAGTACAGCTTGTAAAATGTTGCCCCTGAAGTTGGGGTTAGCTTTAAAGGCTGAGATTGTTTCTTTGACAATAAGCTTTTTAAAATAGAATACAGTGCACTACTCAGCCATAGGATAGAATTGTGAATGAGGGTGTTGTCATTAAATATTTGTGGAGAGAGATATGAGCTGGAATTAAGTTTGTCAGCATAGTAATTGTTTCTAATAGAAAGTTTCTGCAGGAAGATGTAAATGTAGCTTTTGTTTTTTTGGCCCCAGTGGCTGGGTTAAAGGGCATGTGCTTTTGTGCCTGTGATCTGTCCAGTTAGCAGTTTTACTGTTTTCCAGAAGCATTTAGGAAAAGATGACTGCCTATTTTCTTTTATGTAGATGAGCTTAGCAGAATTAATTGCAGTTTTGTTTTTTTTCCAGAGACCAAGAAATATTAAAGTTTCATTGCATTTTTACATTGTCTCCATGCCCTGTCTTTGTTCCATAAATGTTAGTCTCGTTTGTGGATCACTCTGCTGAATCTGTCTGCTATCACATTGGATTTTCCAGGGATGTGCATTGCTATCAGAAAGCGTTGGGAGAAGGTTGCCCACTGCCATTCTCTCAGGGCCTCCCGACAAAGTGGGTCAGACCTGGTTCCTCCTTGTTTGTTTATGTACCACATATACAGAATGTACATAACTTTTATTTGCATGGAATTCTGGAATGTAGAGAGAGCTGTCAGCACAAAATAGTAGAAAGAGGACAGGATTTTAAAGGTGGCATTCACATTCTTATATATTTTGGTTGAAAAGCTATGGCCATGGTCATGGTATGCTTTTCGCACAGTGCGAAAATAGGGTGTTCCACATTTTGACCATTTGTCACACATTGCAATGGTCTGTGTTCCACATTGGCCTCTAAGCAGGTTGAGACCTATGGAATCCCTACGCTAAGAAATCTGTTATTAAAATAAATATGAGAAAACAAAAAAATCTGAAAAACTTACATAATTTCCACTTTTCCACTTTAATAAGAAAATATCTGATTATTTCAGACAAATTAAGTATATAAACAGAGTATGAAAACTAAGGTCAGCATAACTGTATCAGATATACTACGTTTTGTACTTTTTTTCTTGTTGTTGTGTCTTTCGGCTTTTCCCGGTTAGGGGTCGCCACAGCGGAATTCCAGTCCGCTAATGATTGATAGTGGATTTTTACGTGCCCAGTTACCAGCCCTGATGCACAACCTTCAACGAAGGTACGCCCATTCACGCATGTCTCCACACAGAAGATGATCTAGCTGAGAATCGAACCAGACAGCGTCTTACTGTGAGGTGACAACGCTACTAATCTGTATAAATAAAAATAAAATAAAATGACATGCAAACTTTTTTTCGTTCTTAAATCAAAATGCCATAATTGAAGGTAGTGTTTTGGAATATATTCTTTGCTAAGTCTTTTGATAGAAAAGTTTTCGGATACATATCATTTCAGTTACATTATATTAACAGAGATGGATGAATCAATTTTTAGAAAATGTTTTACCTTTGTACCTAGCAGGAGAGCTGAGTTACCTAATACTGTGATAGAACTTAAGTTATTCACAAGGAAATTACAATTGAGTTTAATGGTCAACAGGGTCATTGGATCTAATTAACTTAAATTATGATGTAGTAGTACTATTTTTAATCTGACTATATCTTCTCAACTTTGAAGTTCTGAGTGAGAATGATATTAGATTATTATCTAACAGACTTAAGATGATGTTTCATAATCTTCTTTCTGTGCAATTTAATGCACTGAGAGACTTATCAGTGGACAAATCTATGAGCATTATGAAACCTAACAATTAAGGATGTGTTTTTGATGTTGCATATTGATTATACTGTCAAAATGTGTTCACTTTTGAATAACAGTGACATTTACAACAGAGATTCATATAATGAAATCAGTTTGACACAGGAAGACAGACATATTTTTGGATGATCTCCTGCTTGACCAATGAATTACAACCACCCCCACACATTTATTTTGCTTAGGAATCCCTTTTGCTTAGGAATCCCTTTACACTGATGGTACGAAGATTCATAAAAATAGTGTGGTCCCTCCTATGAGGTCGATTATTTCTATGAAGAAGAGTAAAACTGAACCTCTTGCGACTTGTTTACCGCAAGCTGAAGTGCATTTTAAATAATTTCCTTAGAATTTTTAAGAACTTATGGAATTGTTTGGAGGTTTGAGAAATATACAGAATTGTGGTTATTATTTATTTGCAACTGCTGATGTAATGGACTTATTCACAGGCATTATTCGATATACAGAGATGCATTAGTTTCTGAAGGTTTTAACAGATGTTAGCCATTTTAATACTGATCCTGTCACTTATTATATGGTCAGATTGTGTTTTGACCTTAAAAGTATTTATTAGATACTCACATATTATGACTAATTTTTTGAGATTAGCATTTACTTACAATAAAAAACATACTTTTATTGGATTTTATTATTTTTGAGGATGTTAAGATAAGATCGCTTGGATCTAAGGTTTACAAAAAAATCTACTTTTACTAATGCATATTTGAATTTTTCAAGTAGCAACCCATTTAAAACTAATAAAATTGCAATTAAGATACAAACAGTGTGAATATCTAGATTGATGCCTAATGACAGAGATTTTGAAAAAAAATTATTGGGTTTAACAAAATGTTTCTGGACATGCATCATTCAGGTGCATTGACAATGCTATTTCTGAAGTACAGAATAAAAAACAAAGTGATTAAAATCTGTTTTAAAATAGAACATAAAAAAAATCTATGACAACAGAAAGCGATGGAACTGACTCCTTCACTTCAGCCATATGAATTACATTTTCTACAGACAGTGAACAAATTAAGTAAACTATATATCCATACGCACTAAGAATTATTAAAAATCTCAGATGCATTTTTGTCTAAAATACCTGAAAAGCCTAAGTTCATAGGTAAGATCTGTTTTAAATTTGAAAAGATTGTTTGGGAATAATAGCAAGACAGTAAATGTCATTAAAAGATCATTTGGCATGTACAAATGTGAAGCATGCCAACAATGTAGGTTTATTAATGAAACCAAATTTATTCCAATACTTTATATGATAATATTTTTATGCTAAGGGAAACATTTAAATTATGCCACTATGGGTATGATATTTGCCACACAGTTTATATCTTACACAGTTTTTTATAGAGGAAAAACAAGGACATTTTTAAGGAAAGAATTTATCAGCATGCTTACACAAGTAAGATAACTGATCTAAATAATCGCTGGTATTCATATTTGTTTCCCGAACACATTAGGAGTATCCATGATGGTTACAAGTGAGCATATCTAGGTCTCAATTCATAGAGGCCATGTTTGGCAATGCTTAATGCCCGTGATTTAGTGTAAGTAAATTAAGTATAATGAAATTAAAATGAAAAATTGTGTAAAGTGATGTATGCTAATGAATTGTTCTTATGATTCATATTCCAATATTCACATTGCATGCACATCCATTGTTAAAAGCATTGTTGTGCACCTTGTATCTACTTTGCAATCCATGAACTTGGTATACTGTTAAAAAAGAAAACATAATGATACAATGCCCATGTATGTAGAAGCACTCAATGACACCAATGGAATTTATTCCCCCAGCAATACCTTCCAGCACTTATACTATGTGGGCAGTAGCACTAAATGAAACCCACTATAAACGATTCCCTTAGTGATCACTTCCAACATGTTTGCCATGTATGCACAAACTCTAAATGACTCCAACAAAAGTTATTGCCTTACAGATTACTTCCAGCATTTTTACCATGTATGCACAGCCACTAAATGGCACCGAATATAAATTATTCCAGTGCTGCTCTCTTCCAGCACTTTTACCATGTATGCACAAGCACTAAATGGCTCCTACATAAATTATTTCTTCAATAATTTCTTCCAGCAGTTTTACCAGGTATGCTTAGATGGTAAATGTCACCTGATATAAATTATTCCCTTGGTGATAACTTCTGTCAGTTTTACTGTGTATATATAAGTACTAAATGACATCAAATATAAATTATTCCCTAGTGATCAATTTTAGCAATTTTACCACATATGCATAAGCACTAAATGGCTGTCATTATAACTTATTCCACTGGTGATCACTTGAAACATTTTAACTATTTATGCACAAGGGCTGAATACCACTCAATATAAATTATTACCTAGACAATCATTTTCAGCACTTTTACCATTTATACACAATAAAATATGACACCATTTCCTCAGTGATCCTTTCAATAGTTTTACCGTGTATGCACAAGCACTAAATGACACTGATATAAATTATGTTATCAGCAATCACATTTCCACTGCTGATGTAATGATTTCCTATTTACTAATGATAGGTTTACAACAGTCACTAAAGCCATTATAGCCATCATATAAATAAAACAAACATTTATTGAGATGAAGACAATAATCTTAACTTCCTTTGAACAGCTTTGCATTTACTTTCAATTTCTTCCCTTCCAGTTAGAGGTTCCCTAATTAATTTGCCCCATAACTAGAGTACTCTTGCAGTATTATAGTTAAGTTCAGGGTCCTTTATTTGTTATTGCATGCAAATAAGAGTCTTTTACATATATCTCCATGAATTGTAGTAATACATCAATGTTTAAGGTGTCTTATGCTTATAGTAGCTCTCTTCTTAACACTTATGTCATAAGTTACTTATTCTTTTGCTGTAAGGAGGCATGCTTACCAAAATTTGTCCATGTTTCTGTAGTTAGCATGAATGATCTACACTGACCTCATTTGAGAAAGCATAGCTGGTTCAACCAGCACCCTGGGCCAGTACTATGAACTAGTGCCCCACCCCCTCAGCTCTCCAAGTGTACAGTAAATAAAAAAATGCTCATACAGTTAGATGTATGCCCCCACTCCCCCAGCTTTTTCATTGAAGAGCACAAAAAAAATGTTCCTTCTACTGGCACGCCAACCAGCTGGCTAGTTGCATGACACATCTTTCCTCCCTCCTGCCCTAGCAATTCGGGTCCCATTAATGTGCCCTGACCCAATCCCCCTTTAACATAATTTATTAACAAAAAAATTATTCTTTTAAACTTTACCAAGCTGTTTACTACAGTTTATACCTCACCTGCACATAGCACTACATTGCTCATATTTTAGTTTAAAAACAAATAATTTATTTTTGTGTAAACTGTAGCAAACTGCTAGTGACATATTTAGCAAACAGTTGCTATAGTTTATAGTTTATGCTTATAAGGAACACTATGTTGGTCATATTTAAGTTTAAAAAAAAATCTGCTTAAACAGTAACAATCCACTTGCTAAAAATGTAGCAAACAGTTGCTACAGTTTGTACCTTGCCTGCACAGAGGACAGTAGTGCTCAAGTGCTAATTACTAAATATATATATATATATATATATATATATATATATATATATATATATATATATATATATATATATATTACTTCTAAACTGTAAACTGTAGCAATTACAGTTGCTACAGTTTAGACCACACAAAGTGCTACAGCGTAAGCAATATTGTATATAAAAACCTGTATTGCATTGAAGAGCAATTTGCTAATCACACCCTCCAACATTTTGCACCAAGGGCAGTTGCCCCTCTCACCCCACCCTAGCTACACTTCTGCTTATTTCACAAGGACGCAGATGCTACTATTCATGAATAAACACTACAACCATATGCAGGTTGGGACTATGAATACCAGACAATGATTTAGCTAAACACAATGGGCAGTGTGTAAATTTTCGTAAGATTGTACTCTTCATTTTGGAGAAAGTCAAAGTCAAAGGGAATACAAAAGGAGTTGACTTATGATAAGCATTCATTAAACCAGGAGCTTATTTGGCCATTGCATGTTAATATCAATGAGTTCCCTGGGCTTAATGAGAACATATCTACCAATTATGTTTTCAAAGTAAAGTTTAATTGATTACATAAGTAAATAATCAAAGTTATACACACACACACACACACACACACACACACACACACACACACACACACACACACATATACACACACACACACACACACACACACACACACACACACATACACTCACACACGCGCGCACACACACACACACACACACACACACATATATATATATATATATATATATATATATACATACATACATACATATATTTATATACAAACTGCCACACACACAAACACACACACACACACACAGATAGAGAGATAGATAGCTAGATAGAGAGATAGCTAGATAGACATAGATAGACAGACAGACAGATAGATAGATAGATAGATAGATAGATAGATAGATAGATACATAGATAGATTTTCTGTGATTCATAAACATTCATGAAAGCTTTGTGTGAAGCCTACAAGATGTTTACATGTCAGCATGATGAGCAGCATAATCACATATGCATGCTGCATCACCATCACACTGACATGAATACAAGCATATTTCAGTGGCCATCAGCAGTGCTTATCTAGAGGACACAGTACTTAATGCAAGCCTCACTGCAGAAATTTGACTTTTTAGTGTGAGTGCACTTTATACAGGATGACACCAGTGTGGTCTTGCAGAGAAGATGGTGGGAGAAGGATCTGACATTGATTTGGACTCACACTACAATGTACAATTTACTCTAGGCTACTACTGTTTACTTTTTTGTTGACAGCAGTAGTTAAGGTCATATTTTCACAACTCCATATGCACGCATGCGTACATGCACACACACACACACACACACACACACACACACACACACACACACACACACACACACACACACACTCTGACTGCAGTGAGATTATAATGCCCTACCTAATGAGTTATGCACACTACGTAACACAAGCACCACCACAGAAGTCTGAGTTTAAACTATGATAGTGGAGTGCAGTGCAGATAGTCTTAGCTTCTTAGTCTGTGACAGAGAAGATATTGTGATACTGAAGGTTTGTGCCAATATATATTTTTTTATATGTAGGGGTAAGGTCAGTATTATGATCATTAATTATACATACTGCTGACTTATGTCAGCTATGCTGTTATTAGTGTATACAGTAGAACTAAGGCTGACATGTGCCAACATGTGCTGTGTATATGAGGAAACACAAGTTGTGAAACACAGGACAGACATCATTCATTCCTGGATCATCAGATTATGATGATGGTATGTAAACCTTTATGAATGGCAGTGATATTCACAATGGTATGTGGTCATGCATACACAATGTGAACTGTCAATACCAAGCAATACTTAATGTTCCAGTGCAGGAAGAATAAAAAAGTATGCCTTCTGTGCATCAAGGCTGCATGTGATTGTATATCATTTGTAAGTGTCAGTGCTGCAATTCAGACCCAAATGTCCAGAATGAAGTGGCCAATTAACCACACAGTTCACTGAACTTCACATGAGTACATTTTACAATTTTCAGGTAATGTAGTGATTTCATCCAGTGGCAGTATTTAATTTTGCTCCAAATCACTTCCTAAAGTGCAGTGCTGAGAAATAAATTTGCACATATGTTGGCAAAGTGTTAGTGCATGCATGTGCAGACTTTGATGTGTTGAACTCAAACTAGAAAGTACCAGTGTTTAGTGGTATTAACGGATGCTCCCTGGCAATCTTTGCACAAATAAGAATCACAGAGGAAATGCTGTGATCCTGTTACCATTTCCAACAGATTAGCTTTAGCTTCACATGTTGCATACATATGCTCAGCAGGTTTTGTTATACCTTTCAATGTTAGCTCCAAAGCTCAAATCTGAAATGAAGTGTTGTGTTTGCATTCCCCATTTGCATGATGGTAGGCTGTAATCAGTTTTCTGCTGAAATAAACAGTGAAACACTATATTTGGTGTTTCTTCTGCTACATAAAAAGTCTTAGTGGTGATGTGAGGTTATCAGCACACTGGATAGCACTTAGTGGAGAAAATCCACCTATCAGTCTAGCTTTCAGCATGGCACAAAGTATAAACTTTTTGAGCTAAATGAAAAACCAGAGTTGTAGCAAGGCTTAACTCCATTATGCAGATGATTTTACAAAGAGTTTCAGAATGTGATTATTATAATAACATTTTACCAAAATGTTAAGAATACCTAGGAATAACTATTATAAATATGCTGGCTGGCAAAATTGTGTATGTAATAGCTGCTGAAATAATCTTTTATACCTAATACATACAGGACATGCTTTGTGGGAAATCACAAGTTAACTGGGTGTACAATAAGGAGGAAGGCTAACACTCACTGCATTATTTAATAACACCTGAAATGCCTTTTATCATGAAGTATTAGAGCTACTCATTACCAGACTTCACATAACTACTGAGCAGTATAACTGACATGTAAAACAATAGGGGCTTACAGCAATACATAGGCAACTCATTTACAGGAAAGACACTTATAAAAACAGGCAGTACAAGTTTCACCTAATGCTGGGTACAAAACATTGTCAAAATGAAAAAATTAATTTACAGACTTGATAATTATCTCTAGACCCCACAAAGGAAATCTTACTTAAAACATGTCCCAATCACACCTTTAATGGGACAGTGATATCCTATGTAGCCAATAGAAGATGTGGGTTTTATTCTTCAGCAAAATGATGGCAGACAGAAAATGCTATCACATGACATTTACATCCATCAGCCTAATGAGTAACAAACAGTACAAAGGGGTGAGAGAGAAGGGATGATGACACACACAATAGAGACACAAATGAATGGGTCATGTTATGCGTCATTAATGTACATCTTTATGGTGTGTCCTCACCATTATAGGTCATGTTCAGTATCAGTAAGTGATGGCTATGGGGATGAATAAGCTGTACAACATGCAAAAACAGATGATACCATGCATAGAATAACAATGGTTTAATATTTTGTCTTTATGGGCATGGATGTGTTTGCAAATGCTTTTTTTGTTTTGTTTTTGTTTTTTGCCTTTTTTTTTTCAAAAGAATTCAAAATCTGTTTAAGAAAAGCTGTTAGTGGATAAAAATGAAGAAATATGTCATAAACATATTATAGAAGTATAACATCACAGTAAGAAATAATGTGACATACATCTCGACTTGAACCCTTAATGCTATGGCCAAACAGAAGTCTTCAGACCAGCAATTTATGTCAATACCCCACAAAGTTGCACTTTGTTATACCCATTAGTCATAGGTTCATAGGTTGGTACTAGGCTATCGGCCCTAGGGCCTATGCAAGCCTAGCCATAACAATTCCCTGGCTATTTCTTCCCACAATATTTACTTCTCTGGACCCCTGTCTAGCAGGGCGACTGACATGATCCCGGGGGTGAATTTCCTATCTCCCATCCAATCATCAAGGTTCCTTTTGAAGAGGGCCAATGAAGTGCTCGGCTTGACATGTATGGGCAGTCTATTCCAGAGTATGGGTAGTCTCTGGGTCAGGAACCTATCCCTCCAGCATGTTTTGTTCATTGTGATGACAAGGTTTAGATCCCTGGAGCGTGTGGCTCTGAGGGATTGGGATTTCTTTAAGTGGAGCATGTCCAACAGCTCAGGGTTTGACATGGCCTTGTATGTTAAGCAGAGATCGCCTCTGAGTAGACGATATGCCACAGAGTATAGCTGGAGTTTTTTTCGATGGTCAGCATATGGCATCTGCTTTAGGCCTGTGATTCTTTTAGTGAGCTATTTCTGTGACGTTTCCAGCTGCTGCAGATGTCTTATGAGGTACATACCAAATGTGGCATTATACTCTATAATGGGTCTAATGAGGGATGAGTACAGTGGGACAATGACCTCCTTTTTTCTGGATGAAAAGCCCTTAGTGATGAGGTGTGCCACATAGAAGGATTTCCTGACTGTTGTGGCAATGTGGTTATCGAAAGTGAGACCACTGTCTACCTGTGTCCTTAAGTCTCTCATCACACTTTCGATGTTTAGTGTCCTGCCACCTATGTGGTAATTCATGGGTACATGTTTTTTTCCAAAGGTGATAACTATACATTTCTTGGCATTAAGCTTGAGCCCATAGCTCTGGCACCAGGCATCTGTTTCTGTAAGGCCCTTTTGTAGAATATCCACATAATTTGGGGATTCAATAATGGCTCCCAGTTTGCAGTCATCTGCGAACTTTGTTAGCCAGAGTCCCTTAGTGTTGGCCTGTACTTCAGAGAAGTAGATGCCAAACAAGAGTGGTCCCAGGACTGAACCCTGAGGTACTCCACTTGTCACTTGTCTGGAGCTGGATTTGGAGTTGGCTACTTTTACAGTCTGGGTTCTGTCAGTAAGCCAGTTGGCAACCCATCGAGTGATGTAGGGATTTATGCCCAGCTTAGTAAGTTTATCTATGATTCCAGAGTGGGGAATGGTGTTGAAGGCCTTGGCGAGGTCCAGATATGCTGTGTGGACCACCTTACCCTCATCCACAGCTCTGGGGACTGATTCGAAGAAGTCAATCAGATTCAGGAGACAAGATCGGCCCTTCACAAACCCATACTGGGTGGGGTCCAGTGTTTGAAGGTTGCCAATGTCTTTGTTTATAAGTTCCATCATAATGCGTTCCATGCCCTTGCTTGTCAGACTGATGGGATGGTAGTTCCCTGTTAGCATAATTATTGCAAAATATTGCCTTTATTCAGCCTTCACTCTGTATTCCAGTTGCACAGCATGTTTGAGCACATTTGTGCGAGGATAACTAGACTAGGTTTTGCCATTGCAAACAGCAGCCATTCCCTGTCATTCAGCACTGGTGCATGTTGCCAATGTCCAAGCAAATGCTGGTGCAAAATAATTGAAGACTTTCTTATGGGCCATTTCTGGCTATGTGCGCAATGTGTTATTCTATTTTTTGACCAGATTAATCATGTGAAAAAGGGGTTGATAGGAAAGTGGTGAAATGGGAAGGCAAGCAGAGGGGAGAACACGGGGAAAGAATAGAGGAATTTGCAAAAAGGTAGTCTGAAAGAACCATAGCCATTCTCTTCTTTGCATCATAAATGTAGACGTGTAATCAGAATTTACTAATTTTGGACTGTCACCACACCAAAGGTAGGTGACAACAACAGAATAATGTTATACAGCAAATTGTACCAAATCAAGTGTGTCAACAAAAGTGGAGTGGAGTGCTATGTATGGGTCATTATTTTATTTTGTTGTTGTTGCTGCTGTTCTTGTTGGGCAGGTGCCCAATTTTTACTTTTTTTCCTTTCCAAGAGAGAATGCTGGGGAAGGTGATTAGGAGTGTGAGGGTCTGCCAGGAAGATTAGGTGAGGAAGTAGTTGCAGACATACTGGACAAACAAGACAGACAAGGATGGTAACGGACACAAAAAGTTAGGGAATAGGTAGGGGACATCAGAGACATACCCACATCAAGCCTGAGAACAGTGAGAATATAGTCCTCACCCTCAGAACTATCATCACTGTCTCCTGTCTCAGTTTCTGCTCTCAGTGCTCAGTGTAGCATTAACTTGGTAATGTGTCAAACCACCTTTTCAGGCACCAAGGCCCCTTTCCTTAGCACTCACCACCAGCTCTGTCAGCTCTTGGCTGGTAACAAAATCACCACCTCCACTAAAACTACTTCCAGAGGGTAGCAGTGCACTAGAGCTACCTGATGTGGGTGGAGCAGGTAGAGCAGGTAGGGCAGGGATTGTGGAGGCAAGTGTTGATAGATTGGGACCCTAAAGTACTGGGTGCCAGTGCTGCCACCTGTGGCAGGATGGCAGGCTGATATGCAGTGGTCAGTCTACCTCTCTGGAGTGCATGTCAGGTTTCTGATAACAGAAAATGTTTAAGCCATATAAATTATTCCTGTCTCCCCAAAAAATAAAAAAAAATTGAGAGAGAAGGAGATGGGTGAAATAAAAAGAAGCTCATTGCAGGAATTATTTCATACACAGCATTTAGCAAACTGAGCTATTGAGTCACTGTGTTTTAGATGTTAAATAGGATGATTTGCCACACAATTTCTGGAACTGCACACTGTAAAAACTTAGTTGACCAATGTGGAAATCAAACCTAGGGAAGAAAAAAATGCATAACTTTATTCAAGGTGATTATTTCTCAGTGCTACAAAACAATTCTGCTTCAACCATGTTCATTGCAGATAAACTGAATTCTGTATGAATGGAGATTTACTCCATATCGACCTTTATGTGTATAATTTTAGAAAGTCCTGTAAAATGCATTCCCATGAAAGAGGTAGTATTACTGTTTGTGAATGTATGTCGGATGGATAGACTTTCAGAAGCTGATTAATACAAGATGGAGTATGGTGCCTAGATGCCTCACTACACGTACTGTCCTAAACAGAGTTGGCCTATGTGAGGAGAGAAGGTGATTTTGATGTAGGTATTCTGCCCATCATAGATATGAAAGTGCATTTTTGCTCTATTATCAAAACTATGCTGCATACACAACTATGCACACATTCAACTGTGTTTCATAATTACATCAGTAATGACGTGCTATTTACAAATCTTAGTTTATGAAAGAATTAATGAGACGTATTGCAATAAACATAGTTTTAATAACTTTTTGCATGTAGTGGTACCTTCTTAATCAAAGTGTTGTTAGAAATTGCATTCTGACAAACTTTGTTAAAATAAGAGCTAGGTGGATTTGAGCCCTAGCTCATGCGTGGCTTGTCTCTAAAGTGAGTGGACTTAAAACAGGTGGACGTTCTTCACTGAGTTCTGTCCAGAGTGCTAATTTTTGTACATTGCTGCTAAGCTTGTCTGTGCTACAGAAGCCTGCCCAAATAAAAATTTTCACTTTCTTCCTTAAGCTGGTAAGCTTCTTTGCACACTGCTCAGCAGAAAGCAAGAGCAGAAGCAAGAAATAGGGGAAAAACTTATACAGCTATGATAAAATTGATTTCTAGAGCAGAAGTAATAATTTCTATAGTCCCTTCACACTGTATGTATTTGAAACCCCTCCCCCCCCCCGATAAAGTGTGTAAAGGGACTAAAGTCATTGCATTTGCAGTACTTTTCATAGAAACAGGTATACAAAATTTGCACATCACTCTGTCATTAGACATACCATGCATCAGTGCCAAACATGATTGCACTGATGAGGATTACAGAACTGAAATTGTTCACTGTTTTTGTCACGTGTGAGTCCTCTTTGTGCTCTGCTAAGCAGTGCTGAAATTACACAGACAAAAGAACAATTTATACTCCACACAAGAAAATCACAAGCTGTATTTTAACATCTGCTGAAAACATTCCAAACAGCATTTGGCTTCAAACTCTGCATCCTCTTTCATGTTTCTTTAAAATCATTTCATGTAACCTGTGTGCTACAATGCTCTTCAGAGTGCTGTAGCAAATCATACCTGTGCCAGTATGAAATCCACTACTGATGGTGAGACAAATTACATTTCTCAATTTGTGTCTTGGGCAGTGGATTCTCTCACTGATTCATAACGTTACCACTGAAGAGTGCACTCTACCAAAATATGCGCTAATGAGGAACACAAAAAAAAATAGACAATTGTCAGTAATATTAAATATAGATAAATAATAAAAAAGGCAGGATTGTGAAGTTGTCCAGATACTGTATGTGTGTGGTACAACTTGAGGGTCTATATCAGATTATCGAAATTTTAATACTTCAAATCACTAAACATCGAACTTTAGTGATCAAAGTAGTAAAACTTCAAATCCCTATAAAAACATTTTAAAAACAAAAAAAGAAACAGCTAAAGGCTGTAAGCATGGGGGCAAGCCCTTCTGCACCCCCCACACCCCTGCTACTTAAATATACCAACTCCGAGATCGCACTTCAGTGCGATACAGTGCGAAAACAGAAGATTTCCATTTCCTACACTGTAGCGCGATCTCGGAGTTGGTATATTTAAAAAGCGGGGAGTGTGGGGGTTGCAGCCCCCCACATGGGGGGGTGCAGGGTTCACAGGTTCATAGGTTCATAGGTTCATAGGTAGATACTAGGCTATCTGCCCTAGGGCATTTATAAGCCTAGCCAGAGTGTATTTGGCTTCCGCCTCCCTATTAGATTAGCCTACTGTGCCTCTGTAAAGTAGGTCACAGAAGGTACCCTTTTAAGATTAGTTTACTGTGCCTCTGTCTAACAGGGACACAGAAGAGATCCCAGGGTTGAATTTGCGATTTCCCATCCACGCGTCCAGATTTCGCTTGAAGAGGGTCAGCGAGGGGCTATGTCTAACATGAATTGGGATTCTATTCCAGAGTGAGGGGAGCCTCTGGGAAATGAATCTGTCCCTCCAGCATGTTCTATTTATTTTTGTGCTGAGATTTAAGTCCCTGGAGCATGTAGCTCTAAGGGACTTGGATTTTTTTGAGGTGGAGCATGTCCATTAAGGCTTTGTACATCAGGCATAGATCGCCTCTGAGTAGGCGGTAAGCAACTGAGTAGAGCTGGAGTTTCTTTAGTCGAGCTGCATAGGACATCTGTTTGTAGCCTATGATCCTCTTGGTGAAGTACTTTTTGGGTCTCTCCAGTTGCTGCAGGTGTCAGGTAAGGTACATCCCAAAAGGGGCATTGTATTCAATTATGGGCCTGATGAGTGACGAGTAGAGGGGCACAATGACCTCTCTTGATCTAGATGCGAACCCTTTCGTGATAAGGTGGGCTATATAGAAGGTCTTTCTAACCACTTCGGCAATGTGATTATCAAAGGAGAGATTACTATCTATGTTGGTCCCCAAATCTCTAATTACTTATTTCGTACTTAATGGATTACCACCTATCTGGTAATTTGTGGGCACCTTGTTTTTTCCAAAGGGGATGACTATGCAATTTTTAGCATTTAGCTTGAGGCCGTGGCTCTGGCACCAAGCATCCATCTCTGTGTGACCCTTTTGGAGGATGCTTGTGTCAGCTGGAGATTCGATTATGGCCCCTAGTTTGCAGTCATATGCAAACTTTGTCAGCCATAATCCCCCCGTGTTAGCCTGAACCTCAGAGAAGTATATACTGAACAAGAGGGGTCCCAGAACTGAGCCCTGTGGGACGCCACTTGTAACTGGTTTGGATTCAGACATGGCACCTGCGATTCTGACCATGTGGGTTCTATCTCTGAGCGAGTTTGCAACCCATCTTGTGATATAGGGGTTGATATTTAAGCTGGTAAGCTTATTTATGATGCCCGAGTGGGGTATTGTGTCAAAGGCTTTTGCAAGGTCCAGTTAGGCTGTGTGGACTACCTTGCCCTCATCTATGGCTTTGGTAACTGTTTCAAAGAAATCAACTAGGTTTAAGAGGCAAGATCTACCCTTAACAAAGCCAAATTGGGTAGGGTCCAGTGTCCGAAGGCTCCCAATGTCTTTGTTTATGAGTTCCATGATAATACTTTCCATAGCTTTATAGACCAGACTAGTCAGGCTTATGGGGCGATAGTTTCCAGGGTCTGTTGTGGCACCACCTTTGTGGAGTGGGACCACTGTAGCTGTACACCATTCTTTGGGTACATATCCTGTAGTAAGGCTAAGTTTGAACAGTGACTTAATGTGAGGGTTCAGTTCTTCTTGGAGCTCGTGTAAGACACAACCTGGGACACCGTCCGGTCCCATAGATGCTGTGCTTTTTGCTTTGGAGAGGGCAGCTTTCACCTGTGCATCTGTGATGTCAGGGAGGTTACATTCAGTTGCTTGCTCCCCTGCTTATACCCTTTTTTTTTTTTGTTTTTAAAATGCTTTTATAGGAATTTGAGGTTTTACTACTTTGATCACTAAAATTCAATGTTTAGTGATTTGAAGTAGTAAAATTTTGATAATCTGATATAGACCCCAACCTGATCATATGCTGAGAAAATATGCATTAACTCTGTCAGGCAACATACTACCTGGAATTGAACCCTTAACTCCATGCAATAACACACACTTAGTTGTGAATCATTTCCATCTTTGCTACCAATACAGGAATGAAAATGGATATTTTCTCAGTTGCTTGAACTTGTCTAGATCAGTGTCATATTGACCAATACTTTACACTAATAATAGTCTACACCATTTTAATGCCAGGTTGCCAGAACTGCAAAGTTTTTCTTTTCTTTACTTTCTGAAAAATATCATGGTCATTTATTTGCATTTCTTTTTTCAACATGAAATATAGCTGATCAGTACTTCAGACAGATTTTAAGCAGATGATGAACAGAGAGCTCTTAGGTTCATAGGTTCATAGATAAGTACTAGGCTATCTGCCCAAGGGCATTTATAAGCCTAGCTGGAATGTGTTGGCTTTTCCCACCCCCTTAGATTAATTCCCTGTGCCTCTGTCCAGCAGAGCCATTAGTTCCCTGTGCTTCTGTCCAGCAGAGCCACTGTAGTGATCCCTGGGTACAGTTTCTATCTCCCATCCACCTGTAAAGGTTTCTCTTGAAGAGTTTTAGTGAGGGGCTCTGCCTGATGTATATTGAAATCCTGTTCCAAAGTATGGGGAGTCTCTGGGACAGGAATCTATCCCTCCAGCACATCCTATTTATCATTGTGGTGAGGTTCATATCTCCAGAGCGTGCGGCTCTCCAAGATTTTTTATTTTTTTTAGGTGGAGCATGTCCATTAATTCAGGGTTGGACATGGCCTTGTATGTTGGGCAGTGATCAACTCTGAGTAAGTGGTATGCAACCGAGTACAGCTGGAGTTTCTTGAGTCGGGCTGCATAGGGCATCTGTTTGAGGCCAGTAATCCTCTTGGTGAGGTACTTTTGTGGTCTTTCCAGCTGTTGCAGGTGTCTTGTAAGGTACATCCCAAATGGGGCGTTGTATTCTATGATGGGTCTAATGAGTGATGAGTAGAGAGGCACAATAACCTCTTTTGTTTTAGATGCCAACCCTTTTTTGATTAGGTGAGACACATAGAAGGATTTTCTAACCACCTTGGCATTATGATTATCAAAGGAGAAATTACTATATACTTGGGTCCCCAGATCCCTTATTACATTTTCTGTATTTAGGGGACTACCACCTATGTGGTAGTTCACGGGTACTTTGTTTTTTCCAAAGGGGATGACTATGCACTTTTTGGCATTTAGCTTGAGGCCATGATTTTGACACCAGGTATCTGTCTCAGTGAGACCCTTCTGAAGGGTGTCTGTATCAGCCAGATAATCAATTATGGCCCCTATTTTGCAGTTGTCTGTGAACTTGGTCAGCCATAGTCCTCCTGTGCTTGCCTGTATCTCTGAGAAGTATATACTGAACAGGATGGGTCTTAGGACTGAGCCCTGGGGGATGCCACTTGTAACCAGTTTAGAGTCGGACCTAGAGCCTGCAACTCTCACCTTGTGGGTTCTATCCATGAGTCAGTTGGCAACCCATCTCGTGATGTAGGGGTTTATGTTCAAGCTGGTGAGCTTGTCTATAATACCAGAATAGGGAATGGTGTTGAAAGCCTTTGCAAGGTCTAGGTAGGCTTTGTGAACCTCCTTCCCTCATCTAATGCCTTGGTAACTGTCTCAAAGAAGTCCACCAGGTTTAGGAGACATGATCTGCCCTTAACAAAGCCAAACTAGGTAGGGTCCAAGGTTTGGAGGTTCCCAATGTCTCTGTTAATGAGTTCCACGATGATGGGCTCCATAGCCTTACAGACCAGGCTAGTCAGGATTATAGGGTGATAGTTCCCAGGGTCCGTTGTGGCTCCACCTTTGTAGAGTGGGATAACTGTTGCTGTGTGCCACTCTGTGGGTGCATAGCCTGTAGAGAGGCTGAGTTTGAACAGTGTGTTAAGGTGAGGGGTTAATTCATTTTGGAGCTCTTGTAAGACACAACCTGGGACACCGTCCGGTCCCATTGAAGCTCTGTTTTTGACTTTGGAGAGGGCTGTTTTAACCTGTGTGTCAATGACTGATGGGGCCCTACATTCTTCTGGTATGGTTATGGGCCCTTTAGGGGGTGAGAGGGGGGTGATGTTTGCACTAAACCTTTCTGCCAGAATATTGGCAATATCAGTCGGTTCAGTGTATTTTGTGCCATTCTGCACTAACTCAGAGCAGATCTGAGAGTTTCCACTTAGGTTCTTGACATAGCTAAAGAATGCTTTTTGGTTATCTTTGGAGTCCTTGGCAATTGTTTTTTCAAAGCTAGTCTTGGATGATTTAATGAGGGATCATAGTTTCTTGCTGATACTGATCAGGGATGTCTTTCCTTCTTGAGATTTTACTCTTTTCTGTACTAGTTTCCTCCTTCTATTGTATAGCTTGTTTATGGCAGGGGTCCACCAAACTGGCTTTCTTTTCTTGGAGGAGTGAGTCTTGGTTTTACTTGGGATAGCACGATCCATGCATTCCTGCAGATGCTCATAGAGTGCTTTTGCAAAGGTTTCAGCAGCTTGGACAGCATTGTTCTTTAGCATGGGGGCTGTGAACCTTTCCACCTCAGTCTTAAGTAAAGTGAAGTTTGCTTTTGAAAAGTTTTTCACAGAGGATTCCTTGACTGGGGGTGTGGGCAGAATGTGGATATCCAGATCGATTAGTCTATGGTCTGTTCTAACCAGCGAGGGGTTGACTTCCGGTGTGGAACACCAGTCACCATGTTGGTGATGACCAAGTCCAATATGTTCTTCCCTCTGGTGGGGGTGTTGACCAGTTGATCCAGAGCATTCAAGTTTATAAATCTAGGAAGTGTTGGGCAAGGGAGTTAGTACTTGAGTAGTCCACACAGGTTATGTTTGGGTAATTGAAATCACCCAGTATTAGAGTGTTTGGTAGGACCTTCATATTTCCCAGTGTCTCCAGAAATGTGGAATGGGGGTCCTGGGTCATGGTGGGTGATCTGTAGCAAGCTACAATTTGGATTGCAGTTTTGCCCATTGTTAGTTGCACATGGATGATCTCTGATGCAGTGTGCTGTGCCACTAACCTGGATGTGTGGGTATCCTTGATGAATATGGATACACCCCTGCCTTTTGTGTTTCAGTCCTGGTTCTGTGGTTGAATGGTATGGGTATAAGTTATAACCTGGTAGTGCCGGGGTGCTCTCAGGAGTCTTAAACCAGGTTTCTGTTACTGCACAGATGTCAATGTTCTCCATACTGAGGAGTGCCTCGAGTGCATGCATTTTGAGGTTTAGACTTCTGGCGTTGAGTAGTACTACCCTCAGTTTTTGGTTACTTGTGCTATTTACAGTGGTGGGGTTGTCTTTTGAGCCTTGCCTAAAAAAGGCACTAGGGGGGCGACAAGAGACTTTGCCAGTATTTGAAAGCCTAAGGGTGACAGGTGCAAGCCATCTCTTGCAAAACAACGTGGCTTGTCGAGCATGTCATCCCAGGCAGTCAGATACGGGATCCCCTTTGAATTACACCAGAAACTTAGCCAATTGTTGAAATTGACAATTCTTTCTTTATACTGTGGCATCATTCTTGGTGAGGGCAGGATGCTACTCAGGGCCAGGGTCATACCGGCCTGGGCTACATGATCAGAGAGCTCTTCCATGTCTCTTTTCATGTAGTCCAGGGAGGTACATCTCAGGTCATTCACACGAACATGGACAATGACAGAGTTGTATTTGTACTTGTTCTGGAGTGACCTGAGTGCTTGTGTTATGTGGCAGATCCTGAACCTCGACAGGCAGCTAACTGTAACCTTCTCCTTGTCCAGCCTAGTTAGTGGGACATCAGTGTGCCTGACTATAGAGTCACCTATTACTAGCATGTTGGGTTTGTTATTTTTCCTTAAGGGCTGTGATTGCGTGGCACACTGATTATGTGACGTATGTGTTTCATGGTTGGTGATGGGGTGTGGAGGTTGCTTGGATGTCTGCTTTGGAGGTCTCTGTTGCTTTTGCAGATTTTTATTTAGAGCCTCCGAGTATGTTTTCTTGTATTTATTTGTGTTATTTGCCGGTGTTGGTTTATTAGGTCTATGTGAGACTGGTGGTGTGTTGTAAGTATTACCCTTCTCCTCTTGTCTGTCAGTTCCAGACTTAGGTTTTGGAACTTTGCCTCGAGTTTGGCTGTATGATTGCATCTCTCGCATATATTAGTGTTTGGTGGTAGGAGGAGAGGGTTGTCTGTGTACATGAGGCAGAGTTAACATTGCCTCAAAATGCCCATATTCACCAGTTGGACTGGAGAGTACATCAGAAACTGCCCTTTGGACATGCCTGAATAGGTAGAGTAAGCTGTTTTCTGATTGGCTGGTGGTGACGAATAGAGATCCTTGTCCTTCTGGACAGTATAGGTGGGTCTAGTGCTAGGGTTAATTAGTGCTTGCTATGAGTTTTTAGCAAGTGCTTGGCTGTGAAATGAATGGTTTGAGTTCTAAAGTTGAAGATTTGTCTAGTTCCAAGGGAAAAATTGAACAGTAAACTACGTGGAGCTGGGAATAGTTTAACCCTAGCTAACTAGCGCTATCCGGCGAGCAAAACTGTGCAAATGTGTTTTTTATAGCAGGGAAGTGAAAGAGATAGAAATTAGCCCAAAATGGCCAATAAACTACTAACTTCTGGCTGAAACCATTCCTCCAGGGACAGATAAGCTGCTCAAAGCTCCCCTCTCTCACAGGTGAACAGAGAAACTTCCTTCTATCCAAGTAAGGTATGGGAAACACAGAAACTTGCAACACAGCACTGGATTCAGCAATAACCTGAAAAGTGGACTATACTAGTTCAGAAGGCAGGAAATATGTATATATATATATATATATATATATATATATATATATATATATATATATATTTTTTTTTTTTTTCTTTTTCAGAAAATAGAGCAAATACAATCAAAACAACACTTCAAATGCACAGAAAAGGCTATCGCACTTTAGTGTGTAGCCTACAACAGTTAAACAGATTATTTAACAGAAAATCAACTTAATTCAAGTGCAGGCAGCAAATAAGTACAATATGTAGCAATAACAAACTTTTTAAATCACAGGAACGCTAAAAAAACTGTGTTTTAGGCGGAATTAGTTTAAGCAGCAAGAAAAGCAGAACAATGATACTTAATCACTCCAAAGTCCCTCTTTTGTCTCTCTGCTGCTGTAGACTCTGCAGGACACCTGGAAGGCACCTGCTGAGCGGAATACAAGTGCAGAAACTGCGCAAATGCGTTTTTTATAGCAGAGAAGTGAAAGAGATAGAAATTATCCCAAAATGGCCAATAAACTAATTTCTGAGCTGAAACCACTCCTCCGGGGACAGATAGGCTGCTCAAAGCTCCCCTCTCTCACAGATGAACAGAGAAACTTCCTTCTATCCAGGTAAGGTATGGGCAACTCAGAAACTTGTAACACAGCCCTGGATTCAGCAATAAGCTGAAAACTGGACTATACTAGTTCAGAAAGGCGAGAAACAAATATATATATATATATATATATATATATATATATATATATTTTTTTTTTTTTTTTTTCAGAAAATAGAGCAGATGCAATCAAAGCAACACTTTAAATGCACAGAAAAGGCTATCGCACTTTAGTGTGTAGTCTAGAACTTAGTACATGTATGTCAGTGTTGTTAAGGCTGTTCTCATAGTTGTCAAGGTGCTTATGCCTTTTTATTGTAAGTCTACTTTGCATGAAAAAAAACACTTCAGAGAGTAAAGACACCAGTATTGCTTGTTGTTGTAGCCAGAGCAATCAGAAACTGTTGCAAGCCACTAGCAGCTAACAATAGTTATTGCTACTTCCTGCATTCCAAGGGTCTGTACATGTAATCATATAGCTATCAAGCACCATGGGTTAAATTCAATAACCCTTCATGCTGCGCTAAAACTGTGTGTCCATTGTGACATGATGCGCACATGGTCCCATGCTGTCATATTCAATAAGCAGCTCTATGCTTGTGTAGACCCGTGCAAACATGGTAAACACTGAGGCATACTAAATACAGCATAAACAGCTGAATTGTAGGCTAATCAACCAATCCAAGATGCAAAAGTTATTCAACAAGCAATCATGTATGCTCGAATCCCAAAACCTACTTGAATACAGCCACAAAAGCTACTCTACACAGAAAAAATATTAGGGGCTGCTGTTCTTTTGCATGTGTATGTGCAACAGGACCAAGTCAGTGCTGCTGCTGTTACTAATAGACCTCAGCAAAGAAGGAGAAGGGTGTACAGACCCCATTTAATTTTTTGTGATCTGCATGAGGTGAAAATACTAGAGAGCTATGGGGTGGATAGAGACACACTAGAGGAACTCTGCAACTTCTTTAATCCTCAACTGAGAGCAAGGGCAAACCAATGGGAACCAATATTTGTGGAGACTAAGGAATGTGTAGCACTTAGAATATTAGCTACAGAAACCATCCAGAGACCAACAGGGAATATGCTGGGGATGTGGCAGGCATCATCATCTAGGATGTACATCAATTCCTGAATGCTATGCTACAACATGCCAGTGACTACATAAATTATTCTCATACCCCTGAGGGCAGAGCTGCAACTATGAAGAATTTCTATCCCATAGCCCACTTCCCTGAAGTCCTAGGTGCCATAGACTGCACAGTGAGATCAAAGCAACACCTGGGGGACAGGGAAGGGTGTACATAAACAGAAAAGGCTTTCACTCCATTAACTTCCAGGTCAGATGTAATGCTAAGGGAATCATCCTGAATTTGTATGCTGGCAAACTGCCATATCTGGCACAACTCTTAGCTCTACCATTGGTTTTCTAGGGGGAGAGATATCCAACAAGGTCATTTATTAGATGATGCCGGGTATGCACTCAGCCCATGACTGATGACTCCCACTAGAAATGTGCATGCACCCACTGAAGAATGCTATAATGAGGCACACGTTCAAACAAGAAATATAATATAGCATGTGTTTGGGTTGCTGAAGTCATGGTTCCAGTGCCTAGATACATCAGGGGGAGCCCTGCAGTACAATCCCAGTACTTGTGCTGAAATGTTCACTGTCTGTGCTATCCTTCACACTATTATCCTGAGAAACTACCTTCAACAGGAACACCGAGGGGAAGAGGCACACATTACACCACCATTGGCAAGGTCACCCCAGCCACATGTAGGTGAGGACTCAGAGGGGGAACCACCAGCTGCTGTGAATATAGGTGGACATTGGCCTGCACATTATGCCTGCCCCTTGGCCAAAAGGCAATAGCACAAATGCTGACACCATAAGGGGTACTACTTTAATCCTATGCACATGCATTCAGTAAATTTGATGCAAGGCAATGCTCTCAACCTTTACTTACCAATGTGTAGCATCACACAGAGTCAGCCATGAATTAAAACACTTGTAACTGCCAGACAATCAAGGTAAGTGTTGAATATGGAACAGGAAAAATGGGCAAGAATGCAAATGAATATTAGATCCTTGCATACTATTATTTGCTAACATACCCAAGTAGAAGGTGTGTGAGGTTTACAGCAATGACGTCAATATGCGACAGGACTGACTTATGCTAATAGATGTTTGCTTTATATCAACTAATAGGTCTCATGCATAATACACACAATACAAAAACTTGTAAGAAAATAGTAGAATTTTTAAAATAGTATCAGAAACACATATATCCTAAGCATTCAGTCAGCTATGCATCCTGTGCATCAGACAAAAGAGTTATGTCTCCTTGAATCCAAATGATAGAAACAAGGAATGGCACAGTTATCATATTTTGTACAGGGTGTTGTTTGGGTGGGCAGTAGACCAAGGCTGACACAAAAAAGTAGTGAGTGCAAGTTAGTAAGAATGATGGACAGACAGAAATTTAGATAATTATCAAATGGTCAATGAGACAGAATGAACTGTAAGCCTCACAAATTACTTATGTACCTGTTATGTGTGTGTGCATCTGTATGAGCACTGAAGGTTAAATGTGTGTGTGTGTGTGTGTGTGTGTGTGTGTGTGTGTGTGTGTGTGTGTGTGTGTGTGTGTGTGTGTGTGTGTGTGTGTTTGTAAGAACACAGCCAAGCTCTGTGCCCTGGCATATTGAACAGGTGTGAACTGTGCATGGTAGAGTAAACAGTTCATCGTCATCACCTCCAAGTGTGAGAAATGGCTCTGACAGGAGTTGTGCTGGCATGTCCATGCCCATAGTCAGATGCATTGCTGCTATCTGAACATGACTGATGTCTACTGGATGAGCTCTCATCACGAGTATGCCCAGGACCATGATCCCATGGCTTACCACATCTGGGTGTGAAAACCTCAACCACTGATAGAGGAGTGGAAGTATTGTCACTACCTGAGTGTGATCAGGCATGGCCACATTTGCTAACAGCAGATGATCCTAATGACCTAGGGAGGCCACAGTGGTGCAGTGGTTAGCATTGCCACCTCATAGCAAGAGGTTCTCTGGTTCAGTTCTCGGCTGGGGTGCCTTCTGTGCGGAGTCTGCATGTCCTCCCTGTGGTCGCGTGGGTTTTCTCCTGGTGCTCCAGTTTCCTCCCACATCCCAAAGACATGCTGTAGGTGGATTGGACACTCTAAATTGGCCCTAGGCATGAGTGTGTGCATGTCTGTGCCTTCTGTGGAAGGTTGGGCACCTGGCTGGCAACTCGACACTGTAAAACTCCACTGCCAATCATGAGAGGACAGGTGATCCACTGTGGCGACCCCTAACCGGGAAAAGCTGAAAGAAGAAGAAGAAGATGATTCTAATGACCTATGTCCACGTGGATGTTGGCCCCCTCCCAGCAGATGTTCCACCACAGACACTACCCGTTGCGTCATATCATTCATGTTATCCACTGACTTAGCCACAAGGTGGAGGCAGTCACACTTGTCAGCCTGTACCACATGTACAACGCTAAACATATCCTTGGAAGCCCTAGTCAAATGTGTCTGTGCCTCCATGATGGCCCTAAACATACACTGAGTGACATGTAATGACACAACAAGATCAGGTGGAAGGTGGACAGCAGATGTCCTCTGAGTACCCGTACCAACACTCCTGCATGGCACCTTACCCAACTTTGGCTATGGCCAGAGTCATCCTGCACTGAAACTGCAGTAACCACACTACCCTGATCATGTGTCTCACCCTCCACCTGTCCAATATCTGATGGCTCAGTGGAATACCTACACATAGGCATACTTACTGTGTCTGATAGAAATACTGGGGATGGCTGAATGTCAACCTCTGTGTCAGATTCAACATCTGTACCCCCTGATTGTACCTGTGTTTGGCCACCATCATCATCAGATGCTACCGATTCTTTGACATCAGGTGGCAAGAGTCCTACATTTCCACTGTTATGATCACCTTGATAAAAAGCAACAAACACAGAGTAAAATTAATACTAGACTAAATATTTTAAACAACTTATATGATAAGAAACTAACACTGGTCCCACTACCACAGATGGTACAGCAATACAGATAATGATTACACCCATCTCAGACATACAGATATGCATATATCTGACTAATGGACATCAATAATATAAAAAGCGTCTGCTTACCATATGCAGATGGCTCCACTCTTTGTAGGGTGGATGGTCTTTGAAGAAATGAAGCAAGGGAAGGATGTAAATTAAACATCACAATGGGAATAACACAGGAAACAGTGAATGCACAATTGTCTACATGTCTGGTAAGAATAGTTTTAACTGAAACATGGCTGACACGCCCAACCACAGCCCATGTGTACTGAACAACTGTGTCAGATATGTCTATTAAGTTGTCAGTAGGTACAGTTAAAAAAATCCCCGAGGATGTATTAGTCAAATTATATATTTTATTGTATAAGCAAATTTAGAACTTGTCATATGTTACCTGGGAGCTGCTCCTGAGACACAGTTGCCTCCAAGACACCTCAGCACTTACATCAAGCACATGAGCACATGCTGTTGTGCAGTTTCCAATGGACTATATGGATCTCAAGTAGCAGATAGGAACTCTTCTTTTGGTGTCAGTGGGGTCTCAGTAGCAACCCCCCCCCCAAAGCCAGCAGTTCATGGTCAACTGCAGCTGCTCTCCTCATAGCTGATGAAATCATATCAATGGCCTGATGACGCAACTGATCATAAGTCCTGGTGTGACCCCCTACTGCATTGACATCATTCACTAACTGGTTCAAAATTTGTATTCTAGCAGTTATATTCACACATCCTCTCTCAGGCAGAAAAGTGGCATGGTGCCTGAGTGCCTGTATTTTCACAGTCACTGAAAGGGGTTTATGTGGATTTGTATGCCTGGGTGCCATAATTATATGAAACATAAAATAGAGATGGATACAACACATAAATATCACCTAGCTAAAGTCTTGCTTAATTACACATTTGTCAACATTAAGCACTGGAAACACATTAAACCTAAACGTTATGTTGTTGGCCCACCTCACCCTCACATACAAACCAATGTTTATCCAAACCAAGACATGACACTTAAGTAATGTATTATGCTTCCCACTGAAATATCAGGACACCTACACATTGTCAAGAGACAAGCATTTGAATCACACTTTTGTTGTGGCAATGCACAAATGGTAGGTGGCTCCCTCATACCCAAAACAACAAACAAATTAAGGTTTTTGCAAACCAAGGAATACCACATAATTAAATTGGTTTACATGCTTTTAACACAATTATCAGAATGTGTACACATTTACAACAGAAAACTTAAATTTATGATTGCCAGTCAGTCACCTCTCACTGTGCCCACCATTCCCCTGGAGGGGTCACTGGGCTATCTCAGAAGCATAACACTTTGTGTCATTGACATAGTACATTACATTTCTCTGCAATAACATAGAAGACTGTAAAATAACAGTTTTAACAATAACAGTTGTGATGAAAGTTAATAACCTATCTGAGAAATGTAAATGCCTGCCAAAAATGACTGTGCCAACAGTGAACTATAAGAAGTCCATACAGATAAAAGTTCCATTTTTATCCTGGATACATATAATTTGCTTTATAACATGTTACAGAATCTAGAATGTACTTGAAAACTACAATGATACCTTAGCAAAATCAGAAACCTTTTCTGCAGATAAATTAAAAGGAATACCAATCCTAGATACACAGTTACCTTTTTATAGTGAAGATTCAGGCCTATGAAAATAATGATGGTGAAAATGAGATGTGAACTCATTAGAATTGCTGAATCCCAAACTTGTGACTTTGTATAGAAGGTATATAGTGTAGGCACTATCTCAATGTTATCTGCCAATGGATTGGAACTGTGAATGATTAGTGGGAGGGAGAAGGAAGACATAACAGCAAATCAGACTACCTTCCCTGTAGCGGGTGTGTCATCTAGGATACACTTACAAAGTACAGATGTAACTTTAACAAGCTTTTAAATGGAACTAAACAGCACACATTTACTATGTTTGTGGTATAATACACAAACTCTCCTGCTTGTGCTAATCAGTGTTTTACACTGTGAAGTACTTTTTATCATACAGTTAAAGAAGAAGGATACACAATGCACTATAGACTGCATTTCTGAGAGTATAGCTCAGATAAGAGAAGACTGCAAAGGGAAGACACTGGTACATTGGGGAAACATATTCATAAATGGTTGTGTGATCAGTCATTGCAGTAAATATGTAAGCCACATGTACAAACAAATGGCAGTGTAGAAGTGTATATGTCTTGTTAATACTGTAGAGGAAATGGGAATTGTATGCGCATGATTTGCTTTCCTGCTGCAAAGTTGTTTCTGTAGCAAGGAGAGATAACACACTCCCACTGTTTTTTGTAGTTTCATTAGTATGATAGTTCAGATCTAGAGCTGTGTAAAAATGTCTAACGTGTGTGTTATTTTGCTCTATCAAACTACCACAATACTCCTTTTCATAAGTTACTTGCTTTTCTTCCTTGATACTATTCCACATTCATTCCTCCTGAACAGCTATCACCTCACATTTCATTCATATAGTAACATTCTCAAATAATCTAAATACACACAGCATATTCAACCTCTATGACTAGGAAATGGCTGATATTATAAGCTTTTTCTTTTCTTTTTGCAGTTTGCCACTCTTTGACTTAGAACTTTGTCTTACAGTGTTTTTCTTTTTCATTGCTAATGCATTTTATATCCCTGAACCGTGATTGTGTAATGCATATTGTTGCATAATGTATATATGTGTTGTTATATTTTCTCTGTCTCTGAATTATTTTATACGTAAGTTTATTATAGTTATTTAAATATAATTTGTTTACTAGGAAAGTCCAACTGGACAGAGCCCATTTTCAGCAGAGGCGTGGGGAGAAACATTCCAGACACGTCTTTGGAATGTGGGAGGAAACCCACACAAATGAGAGCATATAGACTGTGCACAGAAAGCACCCCAGCTGAGAATCGAACCAAAGAACCTCTTGCTGTGAGGCAACACCACTAACAGCTGCATTACTACACCACCAGCTTTATATTCATGCAGCTTTTTAACTTGGTCTTCATCTGAAAAGAGGTCAAACTTTCCTGGCAAACAAAAGCAATAAGTAAGATAAAAGAAGAAGAAATGCTTATAATACTTTACATTATAATATATTTAATAATTAACTAAAACAAAATATCTGTTATAATTAAATTTAGTTAATATACACTTGGTTTGAGCTATAAACGCCACTGTATTACATTTGTTCTTTTCTTAATTGTGGGGATATTTAAAGTGGTTTGTTTGGAAGTACTATCATTCCTAGAAGGCATGAGTGCAGGGCTAGTATGGTTTTAATGTATTTCAAATAAAATGTGCATTAAATACTAATTGTTATTTGTGTGGATTATTTGCAGTTGGATCATATCTGTGGCTTTCTTTGTTGTATGAGTATATTAGAAGAATTAATGGGATAAATAAAATGGTCTAACCCATTATATTATATTTTATTGTAAGTATATATTTTACCACGTATCTATCAATGACCATGTAAAATGCAATCCTGTTAGAGAAGTATGTAATATGAGGTCCAAGAATAGCAAAACAGACATTACTGTATCCTCTGAAATGTAGGGGTATCCTCCATTCTCATCACAGGCACAGTTTTTGCTCAGTTGATGCAGTTGAGTGAAGGTGTGAAACGTGGATGAAGGAACAAAACATGCACATACGGTATCAGAATGACACATAAGAGAAAATAATTTGGAAAAAGTCTAAGGGTGGTAAGAAATTTAAGGTGAGGTGAAAAATGATTGTATTAATCTGGTTGAATACAGACGTCTTAAGGCAATCTAGAACCAAGAAGTAAAATGAAAAACAGCAGTGATTGTAACAGAGATAAACTGTTGAAAAACAGGCCTTGCACAAAGAAGATTGTATAAATTTCATGATTTTGTCTTGTTCAAAAAGAGTTTATAATACCACACTCTCAATGATGTATGTCTTAAAAAGTTACTCACTGTATCTCAATCAGACTAGAGAAGAACAAGAAAGGAAAACAAGTAGTACTATAGAAAAAATGACAAGTGTAATGCAGGGTAGAGAGGGTCTCATTTATATGGACATGTGGAGACAAAAATGGAAATTGCCAAAAATATATTTGTAGAGAAGACTGAAAAGGCAGGATAAAACTGGATTCAGAAAAGCGAATAAATATGGGAAACTTGTCAGAATATAAAGAAATTGGCTAGTATGTAGGGCCAACAGATGTGAAATTTCAGTTCTTGTATTTGACAGCTGATAGATTTTTCAGAGTAGAGAAACTGAATAATAAAAATCTGCTGGGATGTTTAGTGGAAAATGTAAAGGCTATCCACAATTTTTGGGAATATCAAAAAAAATATGAGAAAACAGATGGAGTGAAAGTTTAAAATAGTGGGGAAAATATTTGGAAAAGAGGTAGAAAGACTGGAAGCATGTATACTGTGGATAAATAAGCGACACAATGAAGTTATATAGAAAGAGACTCAAGTTTGATTGGCTGTGGCTTTTGTGCTGGAGCAAATCATTGCTAGAGCATGGACATATTCAGTTGGAACACTTGTGACATATTTTATGAATGGATACCAGACAGTCAAAAGAATAATATTTGTCCACACTGTTGGCATAGGTAGGTAAATCCCTGACTATGGCCAAGGTGATGTCTGATCTTTTAGCAGCATAGGTTTGTGATGGCATATGGAAGGAGAATGTACATGCCTATGCTAGGGGAAATGGAAGGTGGTTGTGACTAGTTTTGCCACAATAGAGCTGAAGATTTCCTGGTACTTACATATTATTGCAACCAGATTTTGCGTCATCTTTTAACTTTGTTGATTTCTACTGAAACGGCATCACTAAAGTGTAATATGGAAGGGTACACTGTCAGAAAGTCTGCCGAGATATCAGTGGTGGTTTTAAAAAATGTTAGGACTTATAATTTTTAAGATTTGTGGGAAGCATCCTTTAAACATGTCAAGTGTTGATTTCTGTGATCACAGTGGTTACGTGTGTATGTCTGTTGGTTCTGAAAGGAGTGTGGCAGTTAAGCAAATGATATTGCGCACAAGCAGAGTTTAAACAGCAGATTAGGTGCTTGCTGTTATTTTCTGTAGTGTTTTTGTAGTCTTAGGGTAGGTTTACCATTGAATTGACTGTGAAAAGAATAGTAAAGGTTTTGAAAACAGATCTCTTTCCTTCACCGACCGGCAGCATGTCAAAGGAATGCCTTGAAAGTGGAATGGGACTTGCTTAAACTGACACGAGATGCTGGCGGTAAAGGGGAAACCTATTTTTCAAACCTTACTTTTCCGACTTCAGTTTTTTCAGCAGTTTCAATGATAAACCTTCATAAAAATATTAAAACATTACAGAAGACGTGTCTAACCTTCATAACACTGTACTGCTACTACTTGACCTAAACAGAAGCAACCAGCATTGCCACAAAAATCTGGTTGCGATAATACGCAAGTACTGATTTCCTATCACTGACAAAAGAATTGGCATTCAATAGGGGATAGCTTGATTCTCTGTAGGCAAAGGAGAAAAAATATTCAGTTAAAAAATACAATTTTATAGGATGTGTAATAATTATAGGAACAAGTAATGCTGATAATATGGTTTTACTTATTTTTGTATAACTATGAATAATTCATGAAAGGTTGATGAATGTGAAATAGCTAATTTGTAGCATATTCATGTAGTGATGCTACACAGGTATGCAAATAAAGTTAGTGAAATGCTTTTGCAGTAAATATGGAAAAGGAAAGTATTTTTTAAAAACTCCCTCTTTTTGCAAAAGTGTAAGTTATATAAAGTTCTGATTTATGACTTTGTGAATTACTTTGCAAAAATGTGTGTTGGTGTTAATTTTTTTTCATATATCACAGGTGACCATGGCTGAGTGCAAGCATGGGGTATGCAAATAAGGTCAGTGAAATACATCTGCAATGAATATGGAAAGCAAAGCATTTTTTAAAAACACAACCATTTTTCACAAAAGCATACATTGTACTAAGTTCTGCATTATGAACTTATGAATTACTTCACAAAATCATGAGTGCTGATAATTTTTTTCCCCACATATCACAGGAAAGCATGGTTGAGTGTAGTCATACTTAAAACATTTTAGGAAAGCTATGGGCTTTGTTGGATTTAAGAGGGATCTTTTTAAAAATAAAATGGGTTCATTGATTTTTTTTTTTATAGGAGTATCCTTTTGTGGATACGATGCCCCTCCTCTGGGCCTGTGATCAAGGAGTGTGAATCTTCACCACAGAGGGATGTTCACTTGGAAGAAAAATAGATGCACACATTATTTTTAGGATCATAGGTTCATAGGTTCATAGGTAGGTACTAAGCTATCAGCCCAAGGGCCAATGTAAGCCTAGCCAATAAGGTTCCCTGGCTTACACCACCCAAGAAAGTTATTTTCCTGTGCCACTGTCGAGCAGAGACATAGAAGTGATCCCCGGGGTGCATTTCCTATTTCCCATCCACTCATCAAGATTTTTCTTGAAGAGTGCTAATGAAGAACTTTGCTTGACATAGATGGGTAGCCTGTTCCAGAATATGGGAAGTCTCTGTGACAGGAATCTATCCCTCCAGCATGTCCTGTTTATTGTGGTGACAAGGTTTATGTCCCTAGAGCGTGTAGCTCAGAGGGACTGGGATTTCTTTAGGTGTAGCATGACCAACAGCTGTGGGTTTGACATAGCTTTATATGTTAGGCAGAGATCACCTTGGAGTAGGCGATATGCTATGGAGTAAAGCTGGAGTTTTTTGAGGCCGTCAGTGTAGGGCACTTATTTGAGGCCAGTAATTCTCTTTGTGAGGTACTTCTGTGGCCTTTCCAGCTGCTGCAGATGTCTTGTGAGGTACATTCCAAAAGGGGCGTTGTACTCTATAATGGGTCTAATGAGTGCTGAGTAGAGGGGAACAATGACCTCTTCTTTCCTGGATGAGAACCCTTTTATGATGAGGTGTGCCATGTAGAAAGACTTCCTGACTACTGTGGTGATGTGACTATCAAAGGAGAGACTACTGTCTACCTGGGTTCCAAGGTCTCTTATCACGCATTCGGTGTTAAGTAGATTGCTGCCTATGTGGTAGTTCATGGGCACAGAGGTTTTACCAAAGGGGATGACACTGCACTTTTTGGCATTGAACTTGAGGCCATGGCTCTGACACCAGGCATCTGTCTCAGCGAGGCCCTTCTGTAGGCTGTCCACATCATTTTGGGACTTGACTATGGCTCCTAGTTTGTAGTCATATGTAAAATTCATTAGCAAGAGGCCTTTTGTGTTAGCCTGTACTTCAGAGATGTAGATATCAAACAGGAGAGGTCCCAGGATGGAACCCTGTGGTACTCCACTTGTCACTGCTTTGAGGTCAGATTTGGAGTCTGCAACTTTAACAGTGTGAGTTCTGTCAGTGAGCCAGTTGTGATGTAGGGATTTATGCCTAGTTTAGTGAGTTTAGCTATAATCTCAGAATGGGGGATGGTATCGAAAGCCTTGGCAAGGTCAAGATAGGCTGTGTGAACCACCTTACCCTCATCTATGGCTTTGGTGACTGCCTCAAAGAAGTCAATCAGGTTGAGAAAGCATGATCTGCCTTTCACAAACCCGAACTGGGTGGGATCCAGAGTTTGTAGGTTACCAATGTCTTGGTTTATGAGTTCCATGATGATAATACGTTCCATGGCCTTGCAGACCAGGCTCGTCAGGCTAATAGGTCAATAGTTCCCAGGATCAGTGGTGGCTCCCCCTTTGTGGAGTGGTATAACTATTGCTGTGCACCATTCAGTGGGCACAAAGCCTGATGCGAGGATATTATTGAACATGGTGCTTAAGTGGGGATCCAGTTCATTCTGAAGTTCATGTAAAATGCCGCCTGGGATCTTGTCCGATCCCATGGATGCTGTGTTTTTTGTGTTTTTGGCTTTAGAGAGTGCAGCTTTTACCTACGTAGTTGTGATTACAGGGACTCTGCATTCTTCCTGTATAGATATGGGCCCATTAAGGGGTGAGAGGGGGTAAAGTTAGCATTCAACCTATCTGCCAGGATGTTGGCAATATCAGTTGGTTCTGTAATTTTCTTGCCTTTGTGCTGTAACTCAGAGCAGATCTGGGTGTTGCCATAGAGATTCTTGACATAGCTATAGAATGCTTTGTGATTGTCCTTGGAATTAGTGGTGATTTTGTTTTCGTAGCTAGCTTTGGAGGATCTTATAAGGGATCTCAGCTTCTTACTGAGGCTGACCAGGGAGCTCCTCCACTCATGGAATTTTACTCTCTTTTGCAACAGTTTCTTCCTTCTGTTGTACAGTTTGTTTATGGCAGGGGGCCACCAGATTGGCTTCCTCTTTTTGGAGGATAGTGTCTTGGTTCTGTTTGGGATAGCACGATCCATGCACACGTGTAAGTGCTTATAGAGTGCATTTATGTAGGATTCAGCAGTTGTAACTGTATTGTCCATCTGCATGGGTGTCATGAAGTTCACCACTTCTGTCTTAAGAAGCATGAAGTTGGCTTTGGAGAAATTTTTTACTGTGGTTTCCTTAATGGGGGGTGGGGGCGCCATATGGATATTAAGGGTTATTAGCTTATGGTCGGTTCGGACCAATGAGGAGTTGACTTCAGGTGATGCAGCTGTCTGCAGCAAGCACAATTTCACCCTAAGGGCACACAGAACACACTCTGTCTTGGGGCTGGGTTTCCCCTCTCTCTCCAGGCCCCCATATAACACTCCCCACTGACACAGCTGTAGAGTTGAGTCCTCAGCTGAGTGTTCCAAGCCAAGTCCTCCACCATCTTCTCTGTGAAAACAGTGCTCTGTGTCCCTCCTCTAAGTAGTTGATGCACACACTATTTGAGATTTGATTTTCACACACACACACACACACACACACACACACACACACACACACACACACACACACACACACACACACACACACACAACACACACACACACACACACACACACACACACACACACATGCACACACACACACACACACACACACACACACACACACACACACACACACACACATAGGTACTGCCATGAGAACACTCAAAAGCCATTTACTTTAAGGCTTTTGCAAGGTACCCAATTATACTGAGTGAAATTAATACTTATACCAATGGTACTGTTTGACCAATGCAGCAAGGCTTTCAGGAGCAACTACAGTGTCACCAAATAAATATAAGTTCTCTCAAAGGTTAAGATATATTCTAAAAGACCAGCCACAATGAAACGTTTAAATACATTTAATAATAAATAATGAAAGAACATGGACATACTAAATATCTATGTTTCAAGCACCGGAAATATTAAAAATAACACAGATGGAAAAATTCAAACAGATACAGAAAAAATAATACTTAACTAATCTCACTATATTTTCCTGACTTGATCTAAAGAATTACTATTCCCTGGTTACTTACTAAAGTAAGGCAAAATGAAGTGGGTGAGTGGCCTTCCTTCTTTGTCAGGTTTCAAAAACAGACTGGACTGAGACTTCGGTCTTATCTAGTATTAAAACATCATTTTAGTGCTGGATTACAAAATGACATCACTTACATCTGGCCATCTGACTCTGGTTCCCACACTACCCACTTTACTAGAAACTGAACCAGAATTTAGTGCATATATGTTACCATACACACTGACAGAGCTTTGCTGAGATGTGTTATAGCATCTGGAAGCTATAAAATCATTTAAAAGCTTCCACCCTTGCAAGTTATCAATTAGTTCATCCCTCAGGACAATAAGGTAGGATTTCTCATCCTGGTTTTCACAGACATGTCATCTCTGGCTGCAATCAGAAGTGTAATATGCAATCTTTGTGGCCTAAACCAGGTAATTTAATTTAATTTGAAAAATTTTTCAACGTTAAAAATTACTACATAAAAGAAAAACGGTAATATAAAAACAACAGAAAAAAACAGCCAGGAACCGACCAGATAAAGTTAATACTTCTTCAGAGCTTCAGCAAAGCCTTCAATGAGTACATAAAACAGAAATATTCTGTTGTTTTTATATTTTTCAAAGTTAGCTGGACTGAGATTAACCTCTTCTCTTCCAGTACCCTTTGTTACAATATATTTATTTCAATAGTTACAATACAGTCTGACATACAGGTGTATTTCTTTTCTGTCCAGCAGGACCCACTGTCAGTACATTTTTAACACAAGCAGCTTTACAAATATTATTTCAGCACAAGCATCTATACAAATCAGTTTGATATACAAATGACATATAATTCTTTAGAAAACTCCAGATAGCTATGCTTGCATATGTTACACATCTACTGCCCTACCTCTCCTGGCATAGCTGGCAATGCCTCACATCATCACAGTAGACACCCTAATGATTTCACTAAAGAATAGAAAGGGATGATAGAAAATATTGAAAAGGGGGAGACAAAACAAAGAAGGTAACGCAAAAGGGGAAACATCAAGAGGGTTTGTGCTGGAGGAGGTGGTAGGATGGGCAATATGTTTTTGTCGGGTGAGAGACTTTCCTATTTTTGAAAAGTTTTCTTATGAGAGGGTAGTATGGATCGGAACTATGGAACAGGGTAAAGGAGAAAGATTATGTAGCCCAGGTGGGTATGACCCTAGCCCTGAGCAGCATCCTATCATCATCCAGAATGATACCATAGTACTAGCAGAAAATAATTGATTTCAACAATTGGCTAAGTTTCTGGTGTCATTCTAAGGGGATTCAGTATCTGTCTGCCTGGGATGACATGATTGACAGACCTCGATGCTTTGCCAGAGATGGCCTGCATCTGTCACCCCTGGGCATCTGGATACTTGCCAAGGCTCTTGCCACCCCTATAGTGCCCTTTTTAGGTGGTGTTCCAAAGACCAAATTAACACCGTAACAGCTACAAACAAATACAGTCTGAGGGTCATGTTGCTCAATGCTAGAAGTCTAAATCTCAAAATGCACTTGCTTGAGGCACTCCATAAAATGGAGAACATCGACATTTGTTCATTAACACAAACCTGGTTGAAAGCAGCAGAAAGCACCCCTGCAGTACCAGGCTATCACTCATTCCACACCTTTCGGCCCCAGAGCTTAGACCAAAGCTCCAAAGATGGTGGTGTCTCCATATTCATAAAGGATGCACACACCTCCAGACTGGTAGCCCAACATAATGCATCAGAGATACTTCAGGTGCAGCTAACATTGGGTAAGTCCCAAAACTCGCACTCCACGTTCCTAAGCACCCTGGAGAATATTAGGGTCCAACCTAACACTCTCTCACTAGGCGACTTCAACTATCCCTCCATTAACTGGGTAAAATACTCATGTACCAATACACTTGCCCAACGTTTGCTGGAGTTCATTAATTCCAATGCCCTAGACCAGCTCATTCTTACTCCCACTAAAGATATCAACATCCTTGACCTGGTCATTACTAACATGGGCGACCATTGCTCTACACCAGTAGTCACCCCCTCCCTGGCTAGATCGACCACAAACTAATCACCTTGGAAATCCACATCGCTTCCACCCCCCAGCAAAGGTAACCACCATGAAAAACTTCTGCAAAGCTAACTTTGGGATCCTAAAAACACAGAGGTGGCTAACTTCACAGCACCCATGCAAATGGAGAATAGTTGCGTGACTGCAGAATCATGCACCAATGCACTGTATGAACACGTACAAAAATCCATGGATCTCGCCATACCCAATAGAACCAAGACACTCTCCTCCAAAAAAAGGAAGCTAATCTGGTGGTCCCCTGCTCTAAACAAACTCTACAACAGAAGGAGGAAACTGATGCGGAATGTGATGAATTCCCAAGACTGGAAAAACTCCCTTATCTGCCTCAACAAATATTTGATATCCCTCATCAAATCCTCTAAAGCTAAGTATGAAAACAGAATTGCAGCAGACAGTAAAGACAACCACAAGTCCTTCTATAGTTATGTAAAGAATCTCCACGGCAATACCCAGATTTGCTCTGAGATACTGCACAATGGTACCTCCTATACTGAGCCAACAGAAATTGCCAGTGTACTGGCTGACAGATTCAGTGCCAACTTTACCCCCCCTCTCCCCTCCCAAAGGACCAATCACAAGACCAGTAGATTGCTAGGCACCCAGTATTACTGCTGTACAGGTTAAAACAGCACTGTCTAAGGCCAAGAATACAGCTTCTATGGGACCTGACAATATCTCTGGTCATGTTCTACGTGAACTACAGAGTGAACTGGCACCTCACCTGTGTCCTCTGTTTAATCACAGCCTCACCTCTGGCTTTGTCCCTGCCTAATGGCACACTGCTACAGTTATCCCACTCCACAAAGGATGAGCAACTACAGACCCTGGGAACTATCGTCTCATTAGCCTGATGAGTCTGATATGCAAAGCTATGGAACGCATCATCATGGACCTAATAAACAAGGATATAGGGAATATTCAAACTCTGGATCCCACACAGTTTGGTTTTGTGAAGGGTAGATCATGCCTGCTCAACTTGTTCGACTTCTTGAGTCAGTCACCAGAGCTGTGGATGAAGGCAAGGTGGTTCATGCAGCCTACCTTGATCTGGCCAAGGTAAGCTTGGCATCAACCCCTATATCACTAGGTGGGTTGAAAACTGGATCACAGATAGAACCCACAGTGTGAAAGCAGCTGACTCCAAGTCAGACTGCCAATTAGTCACGAGTGGGGTCCCACAGGGTTTGGTCCTGGTCCTCTCCTGTTTGGTATCTACTTCTCTGAAGTCCAGGCCAACATGAAGGGACTCTCGCTGACAAAGTTCGCAGATGATTGCAAGTTGGGAGCTATTATTAACTTCCCAAGTGACATTCACATCCTACAGAATGACCTCACTGTGACCAACGACTGGTGTCAGAACCATGGCCTTAAGCTCAATGCCAAAAAATGTGTCTTCATCCCCTTTGGGAAAAACCCGGTCCCTATGAATTACCACATTGATAGTAGTCCACTGAATACAGTAGACATTATAAGAGATCTGGGAACACGGGTTGATAGCAACCTCTCTTTTGATCACCACATTACCACTGTGGTCTGAAAGTTCTTCTGTGTGGATTTTTCCAGTTGTGCTGAGTCCTCGTTTGTGGATCATTTGACATCCCCCTTTTAGCCACCCCAACCCTGCACACAGTTTCAGTGCCTGTACATACCGCATCACCAGTGGCCATAGTGGAGGGACAGCTGGAATTTGGTGGCAGTGCACAGGAAAGTGTGGTAACTATGCCTACTGTGTCCGGTCACAGCAGGCATAGCCAGATGTCCAGCAGGGCACCACATAGGCAGATGTCCCAGTGTGCTCATGGTAGGGCCGCTGGACATCATGCTCCTGGCAGAGGCGACATAGCTGGTACCAGCAGGCACATGTTTGAGGCTGTCGTGGTGGCACAGGGACGTATGGAACATTACACCAGACAGGGCCTGAGGCTGCAGAGGGCTGCCCTCACATCTGTAAGCAACAACATCTATGAACTGCCTGGTGACATCCGTGATCATACCAAGCTATTGGTTAGATGGCATGGTGAGACGATGGCCCTCATTGGCCGTGATGTGTCCATGCATGAATGAATGATGAGGGTGCGGTGATGGCCACGTGGATGTAGGCCAGCAACACCAACAGCTGGCAGTCAAACGTGGACATGCTAGGACACCCATGGGCTCCCATAGTGGCAGTACCAGCCTGGCAGTGTGGGGGTGCTGTATAGATTACATCAAAGCAGGCCACTTGCACATGGTCCTGGTCAGTATCAGGAGGGGCCTGGTCCCAGTGGACATTTATCATCAGCAGGTGAGAGTAGCACATTGAGGCCTGTACCTGGATGTGCCCCTGGAACCCCTGGCAGGCACAGTCCACGTGTCCATGGCCAGAGGCAGTGAACTGTACACCCTGCCAGGTATGGCCTGCAGCTGTCCATAAACACCTGTGTAGGGCAGACACATAGCAGAACTGTGTGCATGCATACCCACGCACTATACAAATACACCTAGAACAACCCCATACCTACACACACCACAGCACCATGCCCAGCTCACCGCAGTACACCCCTCACCCACACACATGTTGTCAAATGTATGGCCCACCCTCAGCCTCTGGCAAACCAACATCACACCCTGTGCATATGATGATACCTGTGTACATCCCTGCCATCCACACCATCAATGCAGGGACAGGCTAATATGGTTCTGATGCACATGGTGAATGTACTACAGTGTACCACAGTACTGCAGTTTAACATGTACGACGTAAATTGTAATGCATATATGCATATATGGCAGGTAGTGTAGCTGCCCAGCAATGATGCATTATAGTTGTTAATAACACTGGTTGATTGTGGCCTCTATAATATTATCCATTTGTGTTGTAGGTGTACATGTCAGCAAAAGGATGCTCTGTGCATATGATGATACCTGTGCCACATCCTTGTCATCCATATCATCAATGCAGGGCCAAGCTAATATGGTTCTGATGTGCATTGTGGCTGCACTACAGTGTACCACAGTACTGCAGTGTAACATGTTACAAGGAGTAAAGTGTAATGCATATATGGCAGGTAGTGTAGCCATCCAACAATGATGCATTATAGCTGCTAGTAACACTGGTTGATTGTGGTTTCTATAATGTTATCCATTTGTGTTGTAGGTGTACGTGTGTCAGCACGAGGATGGTCTGCAGTCATATTCCACAACGGGATATGGCACTGGGGTGACACCAAGGCTGTGACATATCTGGGGTACAGTTGAACACATGTCACAGGTTAGTAAAACAGTTATTGCCTGTGCCACATGGATAGGTGACCCACTGAGGCATGTATACCCTGCAACCTGATGTAGACCCATCCACATACACGCACGCTGTTACTTGGCAACACTGGCACTAGACCCCTACCTAGCTATGTAGTGATACTGAAGTGTGTGGCTTACATTGCACACACCACACAGCATTTAGGGTGAGGTGTGTCCCAGGTTACATGTTAAATGCAGAACATCCCCAGACATGTACACTATGCTAATGGGTGATGTAATGGCTGTATATGAACAATACGTAGTGTGACATACCTTTGTATACACATTAAAAGACACAAAACAGGCAGACACAGATCCAAGATACCGGGGCCTATCGCTGCTAATAAATTTGACCGTGTGTCTAATGTGTTACAGGTAGGCTGCACGCAGCACATGCATAACTGGCCTGGATTGTGGTATCAGTTACCTGTATGGTTGATGGTGACAGTGGTAACTATAATGTGGTACATGGGACATATACCGGGTGTACCTTGGTGTAATGACAGTGTACACAGCACCCACATCCCCCAGTGGATATTGTACTCCATGAAACCCATGATGACACTCTGCCTTACCCACCATCACACATTGGCTGTGACTGTGATACAACCCATAGTATACCCCAACAGTGGTACTACAGGGATATGCATCTAATGCACATGCCTCATGCATAGTAGGGTGTTGCATTGTCATGCCTCACCTATGGGCAGCAACAACATTATTTGTACTATTGTGTGGCAATGGGTATTGTAATAGGAGTATGTTGCCTTGGAATGCTGTACCCTACAGATATACGGACATGCACAACTACACACACACATGCCAGAACACAATGGGTATCCCATGCCTATAAACCCATTTGTACAACACTGTTGTGCTGGTATTGTAAGGCTCATGTAGCCGGTATGGGGAGGAGCTTAACAGGGTACATGTAATGTCCCATACAGCAGCAGCCACAACTAACTATGGCAATGGGTGTTGTGTTGGTTGTGAAGGCCCTCATGGAATTCCCAAGTACAGGTGTGCTAACACACAGACACTGCTATACTCAGTCATGCACATGTACACATGTGTCAGTACAAGGGTGCATCGCTGCAAGTGGTCATACCTGTGTACCTAGCTATTGTCCAAGGAGAGATGGGTTGTATAGGGTTTGTGCGTACAATGGTATCCTGCCATCTGCCAGGTAGCAGCAGGCAATCTATTGACAGACACTACTGTGGTGACCCTCAGGGTGAGAATGACATGCATCAGCCAATCCTCCAGGTGCCTCCTATACATGGCCACTGAGGTGATCAAGATGACATGTATGCAACATGCATTACAACACATGGTTAGTGCATGTAATGGAGAACTGTACCCAAGCATGTTCTCTTGACTGTAGTAGTGTAGTGGAGGTACCCGTGGCATGTGCTGCATACAGGGTGACATCTCCTATATGTGCCAGTTCTTACACAGCTGGGCAGACATGTCAGTGTCAATCAAGCTTAGGTTGCCTGTACATATCCCAGCTGGATACCTGCCATCTACACATCTGTACAGGGACTGACAGTCATCAGCTTGACAAGTAGCTATGCAGTAGGATGAGTGTGTTGACAGATAGACTTTGACAACAATATGTATGCCATAACTATGAGTCAGAAGCCCTCACTAACATGTGCTGTACAGACGGTAGTGTACAGTTGCATTCCACATGTCGGATCATTACCCAGTAAGAGGTATATACTATGACACAGCTCACACACCAGGGATACAACAGAGAGGCCTCAGTACCCAGCTATGCCTGCAGGTGTGCCTGTTGTCAGTACTACATTTAGCACTCTACTCTTGCTTGGGGAAGCACTGTCAGTGGTAGTACTGCCATGACACTACATGCCAGTGTGACAGCATGTACCCTGGGCTACTACCCCTGTATGTAATACATTCACATGATTAACAGTGCTGTACAGGCCTCATATATGTCTGTGTCCCACACATGGCACTCACACCCCTTGCAACTGTAATGACAGCACATAGGCACATATATTGTACATGACATTACATATACTTATTACAGATGTCATTACCCTGCTATGCTATCAGAATGGATGGTGTGACCTGGTTACCAGGGCTAATCAATACTTAGCAGGTATCAACATTGCTCCAATATAACAGCTAAGCTGCTTTGTGTGCTGGTAAGTGAATCCTACACTGTGTAAGTGGCTGTACATTTACCAGTAGCTTAGCACAGCTTAGCTTTGTGCAAACCCGCACAAACTCCCTTAAAGCTGCTCAAAACTGCCTTAACCACTCTGTATCTGACAGCCCTTGTTCTGCCCAGCAACAAAATGAACAGCCCTTGTAGATGTTGAACCCAAGACCCTGTACACTACAGTCAAAACACTTAACCACTACACCATGACCACTGTGAAGACAGCTGTTGTTTTACCAATATAGCTGTCAATACACATATTGAGTACTACTGAACAATTGCCTTTACTTCCAAAATTGTGTAGTCCTTCTTATTAATATGACTGTTGCATCACATATGTTGCTTTATAATAATGTACATATAGCAGATACATACGGTGAGATACATCTGGGAGGGTATACACAACTGTGAGGTTTACACATGACAAGAATATGGTTATATACATATAATAGGTCAATATATGTCTACATGTACATACACATGTATACTCATACATATGTCTGTATACACATCTGCATAGTGCAACATACATATGCCCATGTGTACATCTCTTCGTATGTACACGCACACACACACACACACATATATATATATATATATATATATATATATATATATATATATATATATATGCATATGTGTGTGTGTGCGTATATATATATATATATATATATATATATATATATATATATATATATACATATATGTATATATACATATATGTATATATAGCTATACATGTATGCACATCCTATGTGTACAGATATGCCTAGTTATGTTGGTATATATGTAGATATCTATAACTATATGTGCATACATATCTATTCTGATACACCTACCACTGTCAATATATATGCAGATATCCATACGTATATGTGCATATGTATCTCTATCTGTATATGTGTAGACATATATTGCTCTGTATATGTATATATCTGAGTGTTTATATGTATATATATATATATATATATATATATATATATATATATATACATATATGTACATATACATATCCATCTATGTCGATATGTATATGTGTAAATATCTATATAGATATATGGATAATTATATATACATATTTGTTCACCATATGTCCTGAACATAGAGTGGAGCCCTACCTCAGCCCCAATAATCCTAACCTCTTAGTGCAAGGGGATGTCAGGTATGTATTGCAGGTATATTTGTAGGCTATTGCTACTGTAATAAGGATTGTCTTCACAGACATATCGACATACATAGATGGATATGTATATGTACATATATGTATATATATATATATATATATATATATATATATATGCCATGTCAGACTCTAAGCCGGTCACAAGCGGTGTCCCACAGGGCTCAGTCCTGGGCCCCCTCTTGTTCGGCATTTATTTTTCTGAAGTGCAGGCAAACATAGGGGGATTGTGGCTGACAAAATTTGCAGATGACTGCAAACTGGGCACCATAATTGACACTCCATCAGACACAGACATCCTCCAGAAAGGTCTCATAGAAATGGATAACTGGTGCCAGAGCCATGGCCTTAAGCTAAATGCCAAAAAATGTATAGTCATACCCTTTGGGAAAAACAAGGTAACCCCTAATTACCACATAGGTGGTAATCCATTAAACACGGAAGAAGTTATCAGGGACCTGGGGACCCAAGTTGACAGTAACCTCTCTTTTGACACTCACATTGCCAAAGTGGTTAGGAAGACCTTCTACATTGCCCACCTGATCATGAAGGGATTCACATCCAGATCAGGAGAGGTCATTGTACCCTTGTACTCTTCACTTATCAGACCAATGATTGAGTACAACGCCCCATTCGGAATGTACCTTACCCGACACCTGCAGCAGTTGGAAAGACCCCAAAAGTTCCTCACCAAAAGGATAAAGGGGCTCAAACATATGTCATACGATGCCCGACTGAAGAAACTCCAGCTCTATTCAGTCGCATACCGTCTGCTCAGAGGTGATCTGTGCCTGACATACAAGGCCATGTCCAACCCGGAATTAATGGACGTACTCCACCTCAAAAAATCCAAATCCACCAGAGCCACGAAAGCAAGAGACTTAAACCTCAACACGGATATAAATAGGACGTGCTGGAGGGACAGATTCATCACCCAGAGACTCCCTACACTATGGAACAGAATCCCAGTCCATGTGAGGCAGAGCCCCTCACTGACTCTGTTCAAGAGAAATCTTGACGAGTGGATGGGAGATCATAGGTTTACCCCGGGAATCATCTCTGTATCACTGCTGGACAGAGGCACAGCAAACTAATGGGTGTAGTATTCTCATCCTAAGGGGTGGTGAAAGCCACACACACTCTGGCTAGACTTATAAATGCCCTAGGGCAGATAGCCTAGTATGAACCTATGAACCTAAGACATGGTATGTGTGGGAGGTCACATCTGCTTTTAACTTGTGCGTCACTGGCTACTGATAGACATCCTAAGGACATCATAGTACAGTACCACTGCTAGCACAGTAATGCTCCTGTGGACTACAGCAGAGATATGGCCAATATATGTGGACAGTCTGACTCAATCTGGACAGTCCAGAGGTATACACATAACCCCTTGGTGCAAGACATGTGGACCAAGCCCAACAATGTGGATGTTAACAGCCATGTAGCTGGGTATATCACGCAACTACTGGTATACATTTGCCCCCATAGGGTATGCATTCACACACCACTGTCTGTCCTGACACATAATAACCACTGGTACAGAGGTGCCATGGCCCATACTACCCACTAGTTAGTGACATACATTTGTACAGCATCCCACTGCTTTTTTTCTGACATGCATGACTATTATGGTGGCCCGGCAGCAGTACATCTGGCAAGTATCTGGACATGACATCTCACTGGGTAAGTACACTAAGCTGCTAGGCATGTAACAAAACATGGTGCAGGCTACAGGCAGACTGGCTCAGCACTGGCCTACATTTCCTATGTGGGAATGCACATGTACCTGCATATATAGCAGGCTCTACAGGCATGTCACAGCACAGAGTAACAGACACTTGTGTGAAAGTGCATAACCACAACCAATGTGAACACAGCTACAGCCACATATGGTAAGCTAGTATAATATTAGAGTAGATGGACTATCTGTTCAACACTATCCTCATATGTGCTACTCACACACTAATCCTACATATACTGGGCCGCTACACAGTGTGGTCTGATGCCTGTCTGTGGTATGGGACATGTGTGTGCTTGGCCCTGCAAACATGTAAGCCAAAAGGGTAACATACAGTAGAGCAGCATGTAACATCAGATAGAACAGGACCAAGAACAATGAAATCTACTACAGTTTGTACACAGGCCAAGGTACATATTAACAATACACACACTGTCAATAATCACCATAAGTACACAGACCTCAGTATTGTACACACAATCACAGAATGTCCAGGTTATGTCATCAAATATAACCCCTACTATACATAACATGTGTAGCAGTCTGATATCTCACTGGCTTCTTATCAGATATGATATCAATAAATATGGTGTACAGCACATATGCACCTCTTACTGCATGACATATGTACAATGGTTGACAGAGTTGTTGCTGGAGGCACAAACACAGGGCCAATATTGACATGTTGCTGTGATAACCTCATAAATTTATTGTTGTAACAGGGTTTGATGCAGCATATGTCCTATGAGGGATATGGAGTCAGTAACTCTCATGGCTGTCACCATCTACTGATTGCAATCCTCACACTACCTTCTGCAGTTCACAGATAGGTGCTCTGTGGATAACACAAGAAACAAAAGGCACCACACACTGCCCAGTCTGCAGATGACCCTACAGATGGGGGTTTCCTCATAAACATAGCACTGACATGACATGTATTAAAACATGCAGGACAGGCATATCCACACACACTCCCTGTTAAACCAATATTACTTTAAATACAGTATAGCAGCACTTACAGTCTGTAGTTATGTCAGGCACATCCTCCTTCTGTGTGTTGGCCTGTTTCTACAGTGTATGTTGTTAGAGATAAATCCCCAATCCATCTGTGATGCTGTTTGCCAAACAACAGATCTAGTTCCTGCTCACAGTGAATGAAAAGGTCCAATACCAACATGATGTTCCTAGATATTGGAGTGTGTCTCCATGCAATTGGCTATGGGAATGTTACCACAGCTGTTCCACGTGCAGTCAGCTAGAGGAGGGCTGCAATTCATGCATAGGCCATCAGCTGATCATGAGCATCACTTACAGTACATTTGCTGCTGCCTAAGCAGAGCAGGTGTAAGTCTCCATATCCACCAGAGACGGAGTGAGAGAGGCAGACAGAAGCAAAGATAAGTCAGGGAGGGGTGGGAGAGTAAAACTTAAGCATGTTTGTGTCAGACAACTACCAGTACAGGGTATAAAACCCCTGACTGACTATGTTTTGCTATCATATGTCCATGCAGTTATTGGATGTACCACATATGTTTCATGTTGAGGAGCCCTCCAAACGTATGTGTGATGGTGAGTGACATCTGCAACAGTGATATGGTAGCTATACAGTAGGTGTAGTACACATGCCTGTCCGCATGAACAGGTGTCAGCATCAACACAGCCGCACTCTCACAGGGACTCACACACATTGACACACTTGGCAGGGTCAGGAATACAACTCATCACTAGTTTGATTGCCACAACGCAGTACTGTGTAGGTATCACATGGATCACAGGGGTAATACGGAGGTTATATGGGCAAAGGGTATGTGGAGGTGTCTGACGTCAGACAGCATCCTTCAGTATGGAAATGGGGGTTGTAGTGTGCGTGAATGTGGTCATAGGCATCATACACCACACACGCAGACACAGTGTGCCAGTACTGACATGCATGAGTGCATTGCTTCATGGGTATGTAGTAGTCGACTGTGCCAGATGGCTATACAAGGATAGGTGATGGGTATACCTTTGTATCAGGCCACATGACAATGGTCTTCAGTGTAGCTCAGGGGTGTAGTGTCTACATTTGCCCACACAGGTGGGTACTGTATTCGCTGTCCAGTGACCTGGGTAACTATTGCGTGTGGCATTGATGTGCTTTGCTTGCCATGTTTGTGTTCCTTAGTCCATGAAATGGATGGTGTCTAAGATGTGCACATCTCCCACATGCATGTATAGTGACATGTGGAACTGTATCTGGGGTGTCGGGCCCATGTTGTGTACACAGATTGTTATAATCAGATGTGCCAGTCCTGGCCACATGTGGCGCGAAATATTAATGGACAGCAGGTTGACCCTGCAGCTACATTGATAGCAAGATACAGGTATTTCCTGGTGTCAGTGTCATCTGTCCATACAGGGCATGTGTTTCAGGCATGGTATGTCCTTTGTGGGTCACATTTGATAGCACCACAGGTGTTGCAGGTGTCCAGTGGGGAACATAGGGAAGGTGCATTGCCTGCATGTACATGCCTATTGAACTGATGGACAGGGTGCCATGCCGTCTGTAGCCCACTGCAATCCCACCATGGTTACTATCAGTGAGCAATATGCAGGGTACTACCAACATAGCGGTTGTTGCCAAGGCAAGTGTGTGTGTGTATGAGACATGGGTGGAGAGTGTTCTCTGGGTAATACATGGGTGGCTAACTTTGTTCGCTTGGCCTTGATATCACATGTAGGGGTATGGATTTGCACCCCAGCCTCTCGGCTATTTCACATCTGTTATCCCTGTCTGGTGGACATTGTGACATATACTAGACCACCATATAAGAAATTTGCAAAACACGCTCCACAATGAGTCCAGTTGTTACACACTCACAGCTACCTCCACACAGGATACAAATGATAAACACAGACATACACACACACACACACACACACACACACACCTGCCATGTCTGGGATTAGAACTGCTACCTAACTAGTTTATTACACTACAGCACTACACAGTTATAGGATGCGCCATGGAGATTACTGGAGTACCCCTTCCCCAAAGTTGTATTTCACAGTGAATGACATCAGCAGGATTGCCAAAGTAGGGGCATTTGAATTCTAGTGAGTGTGACTAGCCTAAAAAGCATTGCTCCCTACACAGACAGGGACACACAAACACACATATGCACATACACACAGTTGAAATCCTACCTAACTAGTTTATCACAGTATAGAAGTATGCAGTTATAGGACACACCATGGAGATTACTGGGCTACACATTTCCCAAAGGTGTATTTCACAGTGAATGACATCAGCAGCCTTGTCAAAGTAGAGCATTTGAATTGTAGTGAGTGTGACTAGCCTAAAAAGCATTGCTCTTTACACAGACAGAGACACATACACACTCGCCATATCTGGATTCAGAACTCTTATCTAACTAGTTCATCACACAACAGCAGTATGCAGTTATAGGATGTGCCATGGAGATTACTGGGCTATACCTTTCTCAAAGGTGTAATTCAAAGTGAATCACCTCAGCAGGGTTGTCATAATAGGGCTATGGGGAGGGCAGTGTGTGTACATGGGCCATAACCCATTCATCTAGCGGTTGATACACCACATGTGGGCACACGCAGACCTATATTCCATAGGTACGTGTATTCAGCTGCTAGATGACTACTTTCTTGTACAGTGATGTTGCACAGCTAGCACTTGCACTAGATAGTCTGTAATGCTGATGGATGCCGAGGGCTAATGTCTACAGTGAGTGACATTTACACCTCATGTGGTTCTAGCCATTTGGTTGTGTGCTGGGTGGGACAGGCCTCAAAATGGATGCCTCCTTGTCACAATCACTCTCTTCCACACATATATGTATGTCTAATTTTGCCTTATTATAGTGTGTTGCCCTTGGATATATGTCTGTATTACTATCCACTGTGTGTGAAATGCATGAGTGGTGCATACTGAGGAGTGCATGCACTAACATCTGCAACTGCCAGATATGTATGGTCCACTGTTGTTTGCAGACATGGACTTCATTTGTTTAAGTGTGTGAGCATGCCCAGTATGACCTTTCAGTATGTTGGCTGACATTGCCTTCATGTGAGCATGCCCAGTATGCCCTTCTGTATTGAATGTGTGGATTGATTCCAGGTAGTTTGTACTCCAGTGCAGACCTTTGTGTTGTACACCTACAGGTAGCAAACTGTTTCTGCAGAGTATCCGTCGATCATTTGGCAATATGGGGACAAACTGTGCAGGGGATAGTGTGTACTGTAGGTGATTGTATCTGTGCTGCATGGTACTGCTGTTAGCAGAGATATTCAGACATGTGTACTGTTGTATGCTGTGATGTTTTCTGTCCACGTGTACTGGCAGGTGGAAATTCTTGCTCACAGTGATGTCTTGGGGGACAAGGGTGACTGCAGCTGTCTCCAGTATTGTGGGCAGATGCCTACATATTCATGGTAAGTTATGCCATTCTGGAGGGGGAGCTGCAGATACTTGCTGCTGGGTCTGTGTATCTGGTTCAGCACCTTGGTGCAGTGCTGGCAGAGGATTCCCATATGTGTACATCCATCAACATGACAGTATGGCCTTATCTTGCTGTGGCAATACCTCACAGCTGTACAGATTCACACAGGTTACCCAGAGGCAGGGGCCATGAGTCAGGACATTATCCCTATTGTGGTGTATGAGCAGGTATGTAGCCACGCATTTATGTGTTTGTAGCTAGGGATTGTTGTGCACACAGCTTTGTGTCGGACCTTGCACATTCCATGCTGCCCATGCTCTTACCCCCTCTGTGATTCTATCATCTTCCATACATTATGCATACATTCTCTGATACTTTCCTTAAGGTTATCACCCATCACAGCCGTGTGTTGGTGTTGGTCCACAGTTCATGCAATGGGACATGGTGCACATGTTACTGTGGTATGTCTGCATGGCCTTACATATGGTTTATGTGGAGTGTGTTATGTTGTTATTTGGGTGTCCATGACATAACATGCATTGGCAGTACGTGTGAGACATGGGCCTTTGGCAGAGGCCTGTGGGCCATTAGGTGTTGCTGCGGGCCAAATGTGGCATGCCATTGCATTCTATCAGTCCTACAGTCTCAGACCATTATACAGTATATTCCCCTGGGGTGACAGGGTAGGTGTGCTAGGTGTTCATGCCAATAAGTTCTATCAGTCTTGACCAGGTGGTGTGGATGCTGGCAGGGTGCTACTTACAGCTAGGGACACACCTGCATGGGGACACCTGCACTGCATGCTGCATTCCTTCGCTATTGTCATATACAGGTGGGGCCATATTGTACCCATTCCCCACAGCAGGGCTATGGCCAGAGAGGTACCTGTGGGTGGTGTTTGTGTGAGCTGGGTGCACATGTGCTATGGAAACTACTTACATCTGACACACAGATATGCATGGAGCATTGCAGTTATGCTGGCATGTGCAGGTACATCAGCTGTTTCCCAATACATCAGTCCTACCTCCTTTGTGATCTGCACGTGTTCGGGCAGACAACACCGGTATCCCTTACTACAGGACCAGATAATGTGATGCATACCTGTATGTACAATTCCAAGGGTGTCTCCATTTCACAGTGACACAATATATACTGTATGTCAGGGGTACTTTCCCCTGTGTACTGCTTATATAGCTAGCCCAACAGCCATGCCATGTCAGTCTGTCAGATGGTGACACATATTACCACCATACATTTACAATGGCTTACTGCTAGCATGTGTTATACTGGTTGGAATTGTCTTTGGCACTGCAGTTGTGAGGACTTGTCCCTGTCATCAGCAGTAATGGGCAATGGCCACCAGGTCTTACCTCAACATGCATACATACTGACTACTCTCACACAATATGAAACACACAACAACCTAACAGACGCATACCTGCATATTGTGCAAGTGCTATAACCTATCCTGCTACCTTGGCCACCCTTGGGCATCTGTGCTCCACTGTTATTATACCTACACATACATGTTACTACATTTCTACATAGGATTGTTGGGGGGGCACACTTGACTGTTATGACATGTGTACATCGGATGGGGGGGCACACCAGACCATTACTACATTTCTAAATAGGTCTGGGGGGCACACCTGACTGTTACTACATTTCTAAGTTGGGTTGGGGGGAGCACACCTGACTGTTTCTACATTCCTACACAGCATTGGAGAAGGGGGAACACCTGACTGTTACTACATTTCTACACAGGATTGGGGGTGCACACCTAATTATTTCTACACTTCTTCACAGGATTGTACACCTGACTGTTTCTACAATTCTACACAGGATTGGGGGAGCACACCTGACTGTTTCTACATTTCTACACTGGATTGCTGGGGCATACCTGACTGTTTCTACATTTCTACATAGGATGGGGTGGCACACCTGAAACTTGTACACATTTGCTATGACTGTACTGGTATGTCAAGTACTCCATTTTGTTCTGTATTCTAACCTATCATGCTGACTAGAGGCATATCAGTGTACTACAGGTCTTAGCTTTGATTGACCCACATATTAGTTTCTGACTTCCTACCCTTCAGAACTAACATCCCACTGCCTGACTTGTGGTAGTCTGTCTGTGTAGGCCTGGGGGGGAGGTTTACCCATAGGCATCATTCAGAGGCCATAGCACAGCCTTTGTTTGTGTTTGTCTACACCTGTCCTGCTGGCTGAGACTGTTGTTGGGTATGTAACCCTCCCTGACTGGAATGTGTGAGTCATATGGACACACATGTAGCCCAGCACATTTCCTGCAGTGGGTTTTGTTGCCCTGTGTAGTACTGGCTACTATGGTGATACCAGTATTTGTTACAGATCTCATGGTGCCACTATAGGTGTCTACTATATGCTGGCATACCGTTCAGCTACCCATTTCCCTTGCATGCTCACATCCATACCACAGATAAAGGTAACAACACATTCTACTCCACTCAGCAATTGGTAGGTTGAGTGACTTACCTTGTGGGTGTCCCAGTATTGAGGGTGGTGCTGCAGGGCTGCCTATGTCGGATGCACATAGTATACTCCCTACACATGGCTGACCACAGGTGGTGTCATGTTTGGCATCCCTTTTACTGTATGTGCGAGGCAGAGATAGGTGTCATTCCCTGGGTCCCTCCTGCACCAGTGTATGTGCTATTTGTTGCCTCTTTGTCAAGGCCAAGGCATAGTGGGCATGCCTCCTTCTGCCTACTGTGGCAGGGTCAGGTGGTTCCTCCTCTGTGTCACTCTGTGCCTTTACAGGCCTTGGCAATGGTGGGGGCTGTTTGGCCCTGTCCCATGCTGTTCCTGCTGCAGCTGTTTCCACAGTATCATATTGTGTAACATGGCACATATGATGACAATTTGGGTATATGTAGCTGGTGAGTATTGCAAGGCTCCACCTGATGTGTCCAGGAACTGGAACCATGACTTGAGCATCCCAAACACATGCTCTATTATAATTCTAGTCTGTGTGTTTGCCTCATTATGGAGTTCTTGTTCAGTTGTGTGCATTTCTGATGGGTGTCATCAGCCACGGCTCCAGTGTGTAACCAGCATCCCCCACTAGGTGACTGTAAAGGATGTCCCCATTGGCAAAACTCTGGTACAGCTATGTCAGATGCCAGATGTGGGAATCGTGATAGCTTCCAGGGCAGCCAGCACACACATTCATTATTATGCCCCAGGCATCGTACAAGACCTGGCAGTTGATGGAGGGGATGCCCTTGCGGTTGATGTAGACCCTACCCCCACTCACCGGGTGGTGCTTTGATCCATATATGCATGCAGTCTATACCACCCACTACCTCCAGGTATTCTGCTATTTGGTGGAACAGTTGCATATTGCTGGCCAACGCTTCAAGGGTGTTGGGTAAATATACGTGCTCACAGGCATGTGCTGACATGGCATCCCAAAACTGGTGAAGTACCCTGGATGCTGATGCCTGTGAGATCCCCATCATATCCCCAGTTGGCCTTTGGAAGGTACCTGTAGCTAGTATTCTTAGGCCTACACATACCTTGGTATCCACTGGGATGGGTTCCCCTCTGTTAGTTCTGTGTGTCAGGCGTGGCCAGCACAGCTCAACACTTTGCTGTAAGAGGTCCTTGTCCACCCTATAGTGGTCCACTATCTCCAGTTCATGTAGCCCTTGGTAGATTACCCTGAGTCTGTACACACTTCTCTGTCTCCTCACTGTGGGTTGGTCGATAGCACTCACATCCTCACCACCCTCAGCCTCTTCCACATGTTGTTGTATGATAACTATTGCAGTCCCTATCATTTTGTTGTTTTGTTTGTTAAAACTTCCCCGCTTGTATACACCTATGGTGTAGAGTATGGGAAAAACCAGAGGGAAAGGTGTTTGCATGGTTGGTAGTGGTGTTCTGGGGTGGGCTGGTCTGCTGCCTGTGTAATTGGCTGATTCTGATACATTTCACCTGTCAGCTAAGCTAGTTCTCATAGATTACCTTCCTACTGCTGTTTTCCCTTCCCATTGCCTTCCTGTTTAAGCCCAGGGGTGGGCCACGCAAACACAGTGCTCAAATGTGCACAGAGTTGCTATTTCCTAGTTTACTTTTTTTTCCTTTAAAACCCAGTGGGCGGCATGTACACCCACTTAGGCAATGTAAAGAGTGCTAGGCAGCCTCAGACACACACCCTCGCTTAGCTGTGCTAAGTTAGGAGCAAACCCGGGCCACAGGGCTCCAATCCGCTTACAGTATGCCTGACACACAAACACCCTATAATGTCAGCTAACAACTAGGCTTGCACCAAGCTATTCCTGCTCTTACACTGTTGGGAGCTGCCTAGCATGTAGGGAATATCTGGGATTCACTGTCATTCCCCTCATTTGCATAGGATTTCATGCTAATGCATAGTTACATGTCCCATACTGAGCCTCCCCCCTTAGTAACCACTATTCATTGGCCATGTTGTATTCTACCTGCCATTGAGTATAATGGCAGAATAGTGATTTTGGTTAGAATGCTTATTTGATGTATTTTTTCTTAATTTCCCCCCGATCCCATTTGCGCACCTCTGCCCTATGCTTAAACAACCAAGATCGGCTAAAAAAAATAAAAGTTGATTTTTTTTTTTGCAAGTGTTTTCCATGCCAATGACCTTATAGATGGCCATTGGCATGCTTTATACATGATATCCACCCTTTATTTGGAGCTGTCATGGCTCCGTTTTGTAATTTGCAGAAATGTACTCCGTTATTGGCAGAGTACATTTCTGCAGATTACACTAGTCCTGCACGGCCGGTTTCCAGTTTCCTGGATTGCAAATTCACCTCATTTGCATGGATTTATCCTGAAAATGGGGTAATTTGCATACAGGGGCTGGGTCCGTGCAGGACTAGTGCAGGAGCGCTCATGCACGCCCCTACAGGTTATTCCTGGATTGCACGGCAGACATATTGCCTGCTGGAGCTCCTGCACTAGTCCTGCACATCGTGCAGGGCTTGCAGTATCTGGGGGATTATTAATTTGTCTAGTCGCCATTCACGTGTTCCAGTGGAAAGCCTGGGATAGCTACAGAGTGATGTAGACTTCAGAAATATCCACAGAGAATAAATAAGATTGTGTAACACTGAACTCATGCTCATAATTGTTGAAATGCCGAAATTCACAGATATATCTCAAGACATATTTGTGTATAACTACAGTTCATAGAAATGCATACAAACTAGCCTAATTTGCATACAATACATATAAATTGCTCTGAATATTTGCCAATAAGTTGATCATCACTATATTAATTCAAGAATAGCCAAGACTGGCAGCAAATGTATTAGGATACCACAGGCCTACTAAAGTAAGGAAAACATGTTAAAAAATATTATTATTTTATAAGAAACACTTAAAAATATTTCAATACTGATTTAAGGTTCATCTGTAATGAACTTAGATGCATGCTGTGCATGTTATGATAGCATTGTCAGACGGGTACATTTCTGTTATTTGAAGCTGCATTTCATGACTTCAGCAGTAGAATTGATTAGTGATTACAGAAAATGATCATTACAGAAGTGTAATTGCTGATTTTGCATACATGGGTAAAAATGCAATAACTTACTACAGAGATTTTATGGTGCTAAGGACATGAACAAGCATGTGTGATGAAACTGTTTTATTAATGACAGTGAGGAAAAAAGCAGCATTAGCAGTACATGACAATGTCAGAAGATAGGGCAAGGATGTTTTTTTGCAACTAAAATTATTACATTCATAACCTGAACAAACTGTTTTTTTTACATGGCTATATTCTGATATCTGTTAGGTTGTTATATTGGTTTGTGTTAAGTAACAGTTTAGTGGGTGGCAGGAATAGTTATCTTGGCCAGTGTTTTGTAATTTAAGATGTGATAACATCCAAGCATTGCTGTCACATTTTCTGGCTGTAGCCCTTTTTTTTTCTTTTCTTTTGTTTGTTTTCTTTTTTTTCACATGTAATACTGACGGAGAATAAGGGATCAAAGTACAGAAAGGATAACTTCGCCATAAGGAAAATTATCATGTGACATTAACTGAATATAATTCAGAGGCCCCACTGTAGTGGTACAGGAAATTGCATTCTGTCTGACCATGCTTCTAGCATGTGCCATCATATCATTTACCCTGACTATGACAAAGAAGATGGTGTAACAGGAATAATTAAAGGTGGTGTGGACACTGCTCTATCTAACCAGTGGCTAAAGCAGCAGCAACAATTATCTGCTCATGAAAATTGGTTTAAAAGTAGTAACACGCAGTTATATAGAGAGAAATGAAAGCTGACAAGGTTGTGTCTTCATGGTAGCACTTAGTACTTATGGGAAACTTCTTTATGGTAAAGAGGGGTTCAGACAAGCCAAGAGGAACAAGGTCTGGAGTCGAATTATTGTTGAAATCAGTGCAGCTGGAGGCAGAAACCAAGCACTGGCACAGTGCAAGAAAAGGGTAAATGATATGATGGCACATGCTAAAGCATGGTCAGACAGAATGCAATTTCCTGTACCACTACAGTGGGGCCTCTGAATTTTGTTCAGTTAATGTCATATGATAAATACATTCTGTCCATCCATGGGGATGACTATGACACAGAAGATGATGTAACAGGAATAATTAGAGGTGGTGTGGACACTGCTCTATCTAACCAATGGCTACAGCAGCAGCAACAACAATTATCTGCTCATGAAAATTGGTTTAAAAATAGTAACACACAGTTATATAGAGAGAAATGAATGCTGACAAGGTATGACTTAATTAAACATGTCATGATTCATTATTATTAGATGACACTGAAAATGAAGGCAATGTGCATGGCAAGTGTCCCACTCATCCCCTTGTAAGGATGCTTTTCTTATATTCTGCTGCATTATATTTATTAATGTTTTCAAATAATTTTTACAGAGTCAGCAATAAAAAACAAGCAGTTCAGCTATGCAAATAAATTTGGATGATGTCAGCAGCAGAATGGGTGTTGCTGCTGATGATGGTGGTAACATGGTTATTTTTATGAGGCAGCCTGAGGGAAGTGGCAGGCAATTCCCAAGTATAATGGCAGGCTCTCTCACCAACAACATGTTAGCATCTCTGTAGAAAGTGATAGTGCCACTCAAATGTGAGCACAACTTGACATTCCATATATTGTTGTACCAGAGGAGAACCCCACACCCGTAGTCCACTTTCTCCAAACCCAGGGGAACACTTTGAGTATGATGGCAGATGCTCAGAGGCAACAGTGCCCACAGTGACATGTTAATAAAGAGGACCCAGGCACAAGAAGTTTGTTAGAGCTATCTCAGGAAACATGTAAAGCATTAGCTGCCCAACAGGAAATGTGCTGTGACAGTCTTAGGGCTCAGAGCACTACCACAGAGAGGCAGAGTCTCCCAGGGTATGTGTTAGGATTTCCAGCACTACTTCAAAATGGCAAAGAGCAAGGATAAGGCTATGGTCACATTGTTGCATAGTATGGTGGCACACAAAGCATTACTGGCCACCTCCTTTCATAATCTAGTTAGGAAATACCAGAGTAGAGCTGGAGTCAGTTTGCCAGGGGCAGACGATAGGGTACTGCAAAGACATATGGGGAAATCACATGATACTACCATTGCTTCTCAAGATAGTAATGTCACTAGTCAAAGTCAACAATCACAGCACATTTCACATGGTCCATTTCAGCAGTCATCTATACCTAGCAGAATCTCACATTGGAGATGACATTCATGGTCATTCAGTAGTATTGTATCAGTGACAGCAGGTTCATCTGCATCAAGTAGGTCATGACATCAGACTAACTCATCTTATAGTAGTCATGGTAGCTCCTTCTCCAAATCAGTTGCACCATCACCTGGCCTATCAATAGGAGATGTCTATGACTCATTTGATCTTGAACAACTGTGAATTAATTTTGCTGACACAGATTTCTGTTTATTTGAAATGAGGGTTTGGGAGAAAGGTTGCTTGTACATATATATATATATATATATATATATATATATATATATATATATATATATATATATATATATATATATATATATATATATATATATATATATATATATATATATATATATATATATATATATATATATATATATATATATATATATATATATATATATATATATATATATATGTATATATATATATATATATATGTATGTATATATATATATATATATATATATATATATATATATATATATATATATATATATATATATAAAATGGGTCTACTTTGATTCACTGAAAACTCATTTCACTGAATTTCAAAAACACTCACACCAAATTGCTGAAAGCTCATATCACTGAAAACTCATTTCACTAAATCACATTTCACTGAATGTAAGTACTGTTGGACAAATAAAATGTATATGCCCGTTTCCCCATTGTAGTGCAATCCTGAAGTTAGTATATATAGTTAGAGGGGTGTGGGGGCATAGCCCCCCAAATTGCAGGGTGTGGGGGTGTAGCGCCCACCTACTTTTGGTTTTATATTAGCTTTCAGTGAAATGAGATTCATAAATATAAAAGCTAAGTAGGTGGGGGACTATGCCCCCACACCACCCAATGTGGAAAGTTGTGCCCCCCCACCCCTCTAACTATATATACTAACTCCAGGATTACACTACAGTGGGGAAAAGGGTATATACATTTTATTTGCCCAACAGTACTTACATTCAGTGAAATGTGATTCAGTGAAATGAGTTTTCAGTGATTTGAGCTTTCAGCGATTTGGTGTGAGTGTTTTGAAATTCAGTGAAATGAGTTTTCAGTGAGTGAAAGTTGTCCCATGTATGTGTACACATTTCATCCCTGTAAAATTAGTAGGTACAGCATCAATGAACCTTTGACAAAAAAACAATACTACGTGGATTGCCATTCCTATAGGTGGCAGGCACTTAGATTATCAAAATACTAATGAACAGCCATTTTCAGGTGAAATATATAATAAACAAATTATGGATTAAAATAAGTATCCTTTCATGTAACCCTGCACTGTTGCCATTACACCCTCCCTGCTGCACAAATGATGACATTTTCTGAAGTCTGAATTTATTGTGTATGACATTATAAAATTAATCGGATGTGCAGTACAAGAGAATAAATTAAGAAGAAATGGCATATATAAATAAAAGCATTACCTCGTGAAGTATTTCATTATTATCAGTATTCCTTACTTTTGTATTCTTAAGTAAACATTAAAGCAAAAAATATCCATTAAAGGAGACAAAATGTTAATTATTTTTTATCTGATGCCTTTCAACATCACTGAACAAGAATCAGTGAGCACAAAGGCATGTCGACAACATAAGTATTATTGAAACAGATAATAAAAAAAAAATACAGCGACAGAAAATGTCAGATGAACAGTGAAAGCAGGGACTATGCATCACACAACATAGCCCACACAGCATAGCCCACAAATATCACTGCACAGATCAATTATACTCTATATGTTTTTTACAAGAAAAGAAACATTAACTTGCATGTTATGGCCAATAGGTCTAGACAAGACACCGCATCTTTATCTGCAAAGCCACATGCTGTGCATGAGCCTGCCATGTGGGGTCCTTTAATACTGCTGCCAGTTGTTCATCTTTAGTCATACTGTAACTAGAACTGGGAGCTTCAGTGAAAACATGTGTTACTTCACTGGCAGTCCTGTGAATGGTCATGTTATGTAGAATGCAACATGCAGTAACTATCCTGTACACAGCAGCTGGGTCATATGAAGGGCAACCCCAGACTCATCTAGACACCTGAAATGGCTCTCTAGGAGTCCAAAGACTCTCAGAATGACAATATAGTACTGAGACAGGGATGTGTTGCATGTCTTCTCTGCATTTCTACTTGTATTTCTCACTGGAAACATGGGGAACAGAAAAAATAGTATGCAGCAATACACTTTAATGTAAATAACTGCTTAAATACCATATACATAACAAACATATATTTTCCACTTCCTATAAAGATGACCACTGGGCATTCCACCATACAGGAAGACACAGCAGAGTGAGCTAATGTGCCAGATATAGAATTCATGTTTATTGCCAGGATACTGCACAGAGATGTTGGTGATGCACCCCTATGCATCACACCCTACCTGGCAATTGATAGAATGGCAGCCCATCCTTTTGTAGCACCACCGACCCTAATTGCAACACTGGTGCAAGCTGTTGCACCAACAAGAGCCTCTGGAAAATATGACAGTCCATAAAAGATGTTTTGGCTTGGTGTTGAGGTGACATTGGAAAATAAATGTACTGATCCACACATGCCAAGAGTACATCCAGGAACTGCTGCAGTATCCTGAAGGCAGAAGGTTGTTAGATCCCTTATGTGTCCCCAGTCTGTCTCTGGAAGGTTCCCATAGCAAGTATAGTGAGTGCTATACATACTTTGGCATCTACGGGAAGAAAAAGCTCACACACTCCTTTAGTGTCCCATGGAACTCATATATGCCTTCTAAGGACTCTTATAATGCCCCTATCCTCTCTGAGCCTATTCATGATTTCCTGATTAACAAAGTTATGAGTAATCCTTTGCTTATATTTTTGCCTTCTTGGCTGGTGAGCACTGCTGGGTGCAAACGGTTTTGGCCCAGCCAAGACCAGCAGCTCAGACTTAGAAATAGCAAAGCTTGCAGCAATTGATAGAAATTTTGCCAGCTGCATCTATGATACATTTGCCAATCCTTCTCTTTATACACCACATCTGTGGCCAGCACAGAAATGCGGGAAATATGACTATAAATTGCAAATGGTGAAAAACATACTTTTATTTATTTATGTATTTATTTATTTAACATTTGTCCGACTGGACACGGGTCCATTTTCAGCAGAGGCCCGGGGAGAAAAGCTCCAACAATATGAAAAACAAACATTATACCACAAGAAAATTACAGATTACAGGTCAACAATGAAAGTACACATTGCAAATATAAATAACTGAAAGAGATGACACCTTAGCAATTTTTACAAAATTTGTACATCAAAGAGTATATGGTATTATACAAACTAGACTAGCATATATATTAGAAAACACAGTATGATATTTTAATATCTTACTTCATTAGTACAAGAAGAGTTACATCACTCCTCATTTCCATCTCATCATTTGCACATTTGCATAAGCACATTTGAGGTCATCGCGCGTTGGCGTGAATGGCCTCTATGAATCATAGATCAGCTGCATTCCTTGATGCACAGCTCAGACAGCCTAAGCACATTTGCCTAAATGACTATAACTACCAGCCAAAGTTTAGACTGACATGGTTTGGTGGTATGACAACACATTGATAATTTGTACAGAAAAAATATGAGTACCCTTAAGTTTATATACTGAATATGTACTGGAGATAATGTACCAATTTTATGAGACACAAACAACCCCAACTTTTTTTTCTGGAACTTCTAGACAGAAAGATATTGATAGATAGATAGATAGATAGATAGATAGATAGATAGATAGATAGATAGATAGATAGACACAGAGATAGAAAGAAATATGTAGATACAGATAGATATAGGTATAGAAATATAAAAATATATAGTTATATCAGATATTTACTAATGCTAAGTAGGTAGAATTATGTCCCAAAGATGTCACAAGGCAACAAGGAAAAGGTGATTATTTTGAAGTGATCCAAAGCTGTTTTGTTTTTTTTATAATGGGTCTTATGCTTCATTGCATTAGGCTTACATCTGTAGTATTACTATTAAAGTTGTGTTCAGAAAGGTATATACTTATATTTCTCAAGGTGGAATTAATGCAACTAAAATGATTTTAGTATTCCTTGAATTTAACTGAATATACTTAACACAGGAAGCACAAGTCTCATTTATAATGATTGCACATGTAGTTTAAACATGAGCACACAATATGCGCTCAATCTTAGGAAATAGTTCAACAAATACTGCCAGTTGGAGTCTTATAAAAGCTATGTGGCAGCAAAGTATTCCGTAGTTCAGAATTTCTTACTGTTAGTTACACATAGTTGCCCTAATCCCTGCAGTTAAGAATTCAGAAATAATATGCCTGGTTAAATCTTAGGAACATGCTAAATTATATCAGCATAGAAATGTTACAGTAATCTGCTCTACACAACAATTATTTATAACCTCATTTACAATCCTATTTAAATTCATACTTTCATTATCTGATAGTCCAAATAACAAAGAAATGATACAGAAACATAATTAAGAAGAGCCTTACTTCATTAACTGAAATCAGTTTGTAAGAAGATGAAAAGAATTGGAAACATCAGTCAGAGTCATACTTCTTTATAATCACAAACCATGTTTCTGACTAAACAAATGATCTCATTGACTTTTGCTCTAAGCAATAAGCTGCTCTAGCAATAGAGAATTACAGTACTTAAGAAACAGATAATTTAAATCTTTCAGGAACATGGAATGCTTGCTTACTGACAGTAGAATATGTTTAGTTGATAAATGTGAAAAGGCATATGCAACACAAAGGGTGAAATAACGTGCCTCTAGCATGCTTAATTAGGACAATTTCAATAACTTGATGACTAGGAAAAACAAATGATTGTACTGTGAAAATGTATTTAGTAAATGAGTTACATATCTAATCAAAATGATACATAGTGATTCTCAAAAATGATTTATAATAAAAAATGACAATGCAAGTCAGTACACAAAATGACTATGCACATATCTCTTCTAGTCATAGGTGACCTGTTTATAACATTCATACACATAAATATATTATCATAATTTTGCAGTGAAAAAAATATATGCTACACGGTGTGATTCAAGGCAGGAAACAATCTCTGTATTAAATTAGTAAATTGATATGTTCGCTACCTTTGCCCATATCTTAACTGAAGAAGGGAACATTTTTTTTCAGAAATGTATACATTTAAAACATGACAAAGATCCATGAGTTAACATTTTCCTATCATCTATCTAAAACATGCATTCTTAATCTGTTTTGTAAAACATTCCATACTAATGTTATAAAAAAATATCTATGGAAAAGTGCAAAAGTAAATTAAGCTTTATAAATAAATAAATAAATAAATAAAGCTTTCAGGCTTGCATACAACTGTTTTATATTGTGATGGCTCATTAAGTGATGAAATTGAAAAACCTTTACCTGACGGCACCACTTTCATAATGCAGCAATGTTATACTGCTGCTAAAATAATCTTATATTGTTGCAATGATTTTTTTATCTCATACTATGTAAATGACATTCTATTTTTAAGTAAAACAGCACTAAAAATGAACATTTTTATTTTGTAATTTGCAAACTAAATTTCTAAGTTATGTGTATCAATTGCTTCCTATATTTTTGTATATTTAGTGATATATATAACATGCCCTTAATTTATATAGCAATACTGTCTAGTAAAACACAATCAATGAATCTAAAATAATTCAATCAGAAAGAAAAAATGTAAAAGATTAGCAGAAGAAAGATGTCATGATTGTTGCATAAAACAGCAAGGCACAGGCACAAAGGCTGGTGTTCATACTCATTACACAAAAGCATAACGATTATCAGTGTTGTCTGTGAATATGTGCAGCAAAGGTGCAATTCATAGAAAGCACATATGGTAATGTCTAATGGTCACAGATGAGCATAGCCACATTGTCATCAAGAGGGTCTTTGACCCCTTAAAGGGTTGTTTTAGGTGCATGAATGAGTCTAGAGGTCCCCTTTGGTACAACCCAGCTACTGTATGCAGAACATTTACTTGCTTGTGTGGTGGTGAAATGACCGATGTTGTCACTGCAGCTTCCATGTCCAGTTCTACTAGGACTAATGGTGACCAGCCAGCAGCAGTTGTAAGGGAACCCATGCTGCAGGCTTGTGTACAGCTTATGGCTGTGCAGGTAAAGAGGCACATCTAGTCTAGAACTGGACTATGACATTCAGGTTATTGTTTCCTTTCTTTAAAAAAAAGACACACACACACACTATATATTATTAATGCATGCAATGATATCTTTGGGCTATCCTTTCTGATGCATGGTTGACTGTCAGTGTTCATCTGATATTTCTTTTTATCTTTAAATAATTATTTTTGTACTTCAGAACAGCGACTCATATTATTGTTTGTAAATGTCACACCTGAGTGCTCACTGGCAGCTGTTCAGTGATATTGTAAGGCATCATTTAATTAATCATCACAATCTTAACTGTTTTGTACAATACAGGTGATGTACGTAAGTGTGCATGTACTGAATGTCCTTAAGTGTGAACAGTTACTAAAAAAATGTTACTTCACTATTTAACTTGAGTTTATACCTTGCAATTAAATGAAAATGTATCATTTTTATGTTATGCAAGATTTCCACATTTTGAACTTTGTTACCTGTTAAATTTCTGCACTTCAGATAATTTCATCTTGTCATATACAATAATTTGTGGTCTCAGAGACAAAATAAATCTTCATTTATGCTGTGGTAAGGTTGGAATGGCAGTGTCACTTCCTACAGAGTTACTAATTTAGTGCGGTGTGAGACCCTGCCATTAAACTTGGGGACTGAATGCTACTTTCCTCAGGATGCTTCTTCAATATAATTATGTTATCATCAGCAGCTTCAACAACTATTCTGCTGCTGATATCCTCTAGATTTATTGCTATAGCGGAACTTTTTACTTTTGTTACTAACCCTGTAAAACATCATTTAAAAATATTGCCAATAAAGAAGTTATTTTTTTTAAACTAACCTTCCTGAGCAGACATGTTGCAGCTGCAGAGGTGGGTAATAGCTAGTGTCCGCGCAACCTCTGATTATTCCAGTGTCATAATTTTCTGTGTCACAGTCATCCCCACAAATGGAGAGGAAGTATTCCTCATCTTTTGTTCAAGGGATAAGTGCTAGACCCCCCACACACACACACACACACACACACACACACTACTGGTACTGCTGATTTCATTCTGCCTCACCTTGGCTCTGGCACATCCTTCCATATCGTTTGCCCTCTTATTGCACTGTGTTAATTTGTGGTTCCTTCCACATGACAACTTGATTCCAAGCCTATGCCCCTGAGATTGTTTGGGACTCTCTTTCTAAAAAAAGATGTTTCCCACACGTCGTAGAGGGCTGCCAAGAGAATGTGGTTATCCTCATAGCTGAAGTGATCTTGTCTGTGCCTTGATACTTGATTTTTCATCATTAATGCATCTAAAACAATATGCCACATTTGAATACAAAACAGTTTTGATGTAATCATCAGTCAAACAGCACAAGGAAAACATGCTTACCATTGTCGCAAAAATAAATAAATAAGCATCTGACACAAAACCCATAATTTGATACATGTGCAGAGTCTCAGTCCAGGCAAGTAAGGTTGCGTTTAATGTTTGCACTATCAGCGAGACAAAACAGTTTGTTAACAGAGAGTCACTCTGGAATATCCCTTTTTGGATTTTTATCCTTAGAATAATAATTTATCCTTTATCATGGCTCAACTGCGAAGTGGTTTGCCACTGTTTCATGGTCACTGTGATGTAGTTTATTAGTGTAGGGTGCATCTTATACATTTTAAGCACTCTTTTATCCATGAATGTGGAATACTTCAAATGCTTTTTTTATAGTCTATCCATGGCATACTTAGGTTCTTCCCCTTTTAACAATTCTCCACTATGACTTTATTTAACAACAAATGATCCTGTGTTTCATATGGCTTTCTTTTATTACCCTTTTGTTCTATTGCCATAATTGAGTTTTCTTAAATGATTATAAACTCTTTTGGCATCAATTCCAGTGCAGAGTGCATATGTCATCAGAAGGCAAATTATTGGTCTATAGTTTTTAGGGTAGCTTGCAAGTTCACTCTTAAGTAGGAGCATAGTTTTTCCTGTTGTTAGCCAGGCTGGTGTTTGTTTGGAGTGCGCATATAAACAGTTCTTACATATGGCTAAACCTTCATGCAAAGATGTTAATACTTTTAGCCCAAAGTTAAGTACTGCATCTGTGCCTGGGGTTTTCCAATTAGAGGCTTTTCTTAACTTGTTTCAATCTCTCTGGTCATTACTTCATCCAATTTCATATCCTGTTCATTTGACCTTCTAATTCTTTCTCTTACTTCTTCTATCCATTAAGCATTTTTGTTATTTTCCAGATGATCTTCATAAATATTTCTCCAAAATGTATCTATTTCTTGTTTTTTGGTGGTCTTTCAATTCCTTTTACCTTGTTTCCCAATTCTCTATAAAACTTGTTTTGGGTCCTCAATAAATTGCTTATTTGGTACTTTTTCTTTGTATTTATCTATGTATCTTTTAAGTTTTTCTGCCTGTGCTGATATTTTCACTTTATAATTTCCAATAGTGCATCACAAATCCTAATCCGTTATAATACTATGCATTGCTTTTATCACGTCTATCTTTCTGAGTATTTTTGTTGATCTATTCCCTGTTCTATAGTCTTCTAACAGCGACACTCCTTGTCTTAATTGCTTTATAGTTTTCTCTATTCAATACTTCCATGAAGGTATTCAATTTCTCCACATCCTTTCCCTTCCTAGCCTGTGTTCTTGTGGTACGATTCTATCTGTTATTAATTTGACTGTAAGGTAATGTGTCATATTTACTTCTGTTATATTGCATGAATCTCTATGGACAGACGTGTTTACTGTGTTCATTTATTTTATCAAACTTCTAACTTTTTTGGTTTTATTAACCTTCTGCAGTGTATTTCTTTCATTGATCTTAATAATCTCTTAGATCAGTTTCTTTTAAACTGAGGGCACATTCTTTATTTGCCTTCCTGCAAGCATTCTATAGAAAGTTCCAGAGCTTTTTCCTATACCATGTTATCTTCAATTTCACCCTGTGCCATCCATTGCTCTTTCATATGAAAACTCACTGACCTATTACTCCATGACATTGACTGAGTCAGAGTTGCCACAGTTTCCTGTTCTTTCCCTTGCTGTACAGCTCCAACTGAACCTATGTACTGGTTTCCTATGGGAGACTCCAAAGTATCTCCATATGTCAATGATTAGATGCTTCCTGCTCCACTTTTTCTCTGGGGTTGGGAGGATGGCCTAATGGTTAAGGTGTTTGCCTTACAAACACAAGGTGCAGGGTTTGAGTCTCACAAGGACTAATTGGCTAGGCTTACAATGGCTCGCAGGGGCACTTAGCCTAGTACTAATCTAAGAACCTATGAACCTTAATTGGGTGTCCATTGCTTTATCCTGTTGTGATATTATCTGGGTTAAATTTTCTATCCTAAATCCTTCACTTTGCAGGTACTCCATAACCTTGGTTTCTATTCCTTTAACTTCTCCATCACTGATCCTTTTTTCTACTTTTCCTCTTTGTTTTCTTATTTTTTGTATTGCAAAATTTCCCATATCTGGATGTCTTTGCCTGTATTTCTCTTCAAATATTTTTGGTGCTGCTCTTTTTGCATTGATTAGTTTTGCTTTCTCCTTTGCATAAATATGTCACCACATTAAATCTCTTTTTCTTTCCCATGCCCATATTTATTCTTCAGATTTCTCCTGTTCCTCGTGTTTCTCCTTACTTCTGGGATTAGTTCTTCCATCATGCTGTGATATGACCTGTGTTAGACTTTCTACACTGAACCTTTACTTCACAAATATTCCATAACTTCAGCTTCTATTTTTTTAACTTCTGCTTGATTACTCTTCTGTTCTACATTCTCTCTTCTTGATCTTATTTTTTTATTGTGAAATTTTCCATATCTGGATGCCTATGTTTCTCTTCAAATATCTTTGGGGCTGCCTTCTTAGTGTTGATCAATTTGGCTTTGTCCTTTGCATAAATATTGCACCATATCAGATATTTCTTTCCCATGTCCATTTTTCTTTTTTATATCCTTCAAATGTCTGTAAATTTTGTTCTTTAAATTTTTGCACTTCCTCAGCTGCTTCTTTTTCCAAATGGCATGAGGTTTCTTGGTCTATATACTGTTTTTCATGGATCTGTTGTATTAATGAACACATTCAACTGGGAGAGTTTATCGATGATGCCTGAATGCGGGATTGTGACAAATACCTTGACTAAGTTGAGGAAGGCTGTATGACCAGATTTGCCTTCATCTATGGCTCTGGCGATGTTTTTAAAGAAGTCCACTAGGTTTAACAGACATGACCTGCCTTTGACAAAACCAAACTGTGCCAGATCAAGGGTTTGGACATCACCTATATTCTTATTTATAAGGTCCATGATGATTAATTCCATGGCCTTACATATAAGGATGGCTAATCTAAGGGGGCTGTAGTTCCCAGGGTCTGTTGGTGTACCTCCTTTATGAAGGGGGATGACAGTTGCTGTTTTCCATTCAGCAGGGACAAAGCCAGTACTCAGGCTGTGGTTGAAGAGAGTGCCAAATGGAATTGCTAACTCATGTTTTAGAGCATTTAAAATGCAACTTTGGATGCCATCAAGTCACATAGAGGCTGTGTTTTTGGCCTTAGGGAGAGCATTAATGACCTTTTGGAGATGCAAGGTGTGGGAAATGTAAAGGGAATGCTTTGTGGAATGTGAGGAGGGGATAGTGCTGTGAAATGTTTACCAAACTTGTCAACTATTAGGTTAGCTTTTTTTACAGGATCAGTGTGTATGATGCCATCCACAGCTAGTTCAGCACACGTCTGGGTCCAACCTTTTAGGTTACAGATATAGCTGAAGAATAACTTATGATTATCCTTAGCTATGGTCGCTAAATTCTTTTGAAGTTGCCCTTAGAGGATTTTGCTAGTTGTCTTATTTGTTTGTTCAAGCAGAGGAGGGTGTACTTCCAGTGCTGGGACCTCTCTTTTTTATTCTTAGACAACAACATCTTCCTCTTGTATAATAACTTATTAATGCTAGATGTCCACCAACGTGGCTTGTTTTTTCTTGATGATCTTGTTTTGATCCTATCAGATATATCAGTGTCAGTGCATTTGTATAAGAGTTTGTACAGGGCATTTTGTATACCTTAATATAGTTGCCAATGCCATTTGCGGGAACAGGAGCTTGGAAGTTATTTATGCCATCCGTTTAGGAGGCTATAATTAGCTTTGGTGCCTTTTTTAGCCTGATTTCACCTAGGAGGGGTTAAGGTGTTAAAGCTACTTCAACTGTTACTCACTTGTGATCAGATTTAACCAGTGAGGGTCCTATACTTGCGGTGGTGCAATGGTCACCCATGTCAGTGAGGATCAGGCCAAGAATATGTTCCCCTTATGGAGGTGCATACTATTTCTTCCATGGCATTAGTGTTAACAAAGACCAGGGACCTTTGTGCAAGTATGTTAGTACTCGTGTAAGTTTCCCAGTCAATGGAGGGATAGTTAAAATCACCCACAATTACAGTGTTTGGTTGTAATTTAATTGACTGAAGTAGGTCTTAAAAAGCAGCAAGGGTATCTTGGTTCATTAAAGGGGACCTATAGGTAACAATGACTTGAAGGGGGGGTTTACTCACAGTTAGTTGAACTTGCAGTAACTTTAACCATCTAGAGGTGTATTTATCTTTGATGAAGATAGATACTCCTCCTCCTTTGGTTCTCACATGTTCATTTTGTACTCTGAAAGTGTGGAAGGCATTGTAGCCTTGCAAGGTCGGGGCACTCTCTGTGGCCCTGAACCAAGTTTCAGTTTCTGTGACTGCACAGACATCAACATCCTCCAGGGAGAGAAGTGCTTTCAGAGAGTGCAGTTTCTGATTTAAACTACTAGTGTTTAGCAGCCTTAATTTATTTGTGAGTGATATTTTCACATCAGAAATTTTGTTCTTGAGTCCTTGCATAAAAAAGGCTCTTTAACCATATATTGTAAAGATGGTATCTCCATGAGGCTTCACAGGCAACAGAACATATCAGTTGGACATTTCCAACTTAACAAATGAACACAAGCAAGCAAGCAAATATATAAATGCATGACTAACTAAGGAAGGAAAACAGATCAAAGCTGTGTTGAGAAACCAATGAGAAAAATGCTACATGAGTAATTCAGCTTTATGTCTGCAAATGTATCTGTCTGTATGTATGCATGTATGTATGCATGCATGCATGCGTGTGTGTGTATGTGTGTGTGTGTGTGTGTGTGTGTGTGTGTGTGTGTGTGTGTGTGTACATATGTACTTATTTATTTGCTTTCAGTTTGTATAGTTAAATGTTGTTCTTTTTTTGCCACATTATTTTAATTTAATATCCTGGGGTCTAACAACACTAGTGTAGACCATAAAGCATACATCTTGTTTCTTTGACTGATACAAATAAATTAGCATCTGAATTGTTGGAAAAGTCAGAAACTTTTTTAAAATGAAATTAAACATTCATTGTTTTCTTGTGAGGATTTCCATTTAAGACTGTTGTGTGAGTACTTTTTTTTATCTAACTTTTTATCGCAGGTGACACGAATGACACAGTTTATCAAATACACTTTTTTTTACCTTGCTGCAGTACCACAGCAAGTGCAGATCATGTGTCTATGCCTTTCCAAATTTTGCATCTATATAAATGTTCATATAGTACTTTGGTGTAGATTTAGAAAACTCCTGAGGGATGGTATAAAAGCTTCACAGCCCCCTCCCCCTCTGTAGGAACTGGCACCAGTGTTCAAATCTACACCAACGTACTATATGAACATTTATATAGATGCATGGAGTCAGGAATACCTGACAGGACAAATTCATCCTCTGCAAGGAAGAGTAAACCTATGTGGTGGACATCTGCAATAAATAAACTATATAACAAAAGGAAAAAAAATGTTGTCCAGGACCAAGAAGGACCATATGCCCAATTGGAAGCAATCTCTCTTTAGCCTGAACAAGCAAATAAGAGCACTAGTAAAATCCTCAAAAGCCAACTTCGAGTCCAAATTGGCCACATCTACCTTCACATATATCCGCAATCTCAAAGGAAGCACCCAGATTTGTTCAGAACTGGTGGTCAAGGACACCACATACACAAATGTTGTAGATATAGCCAATCTACTGGCTGATAAATTCAGCAAAAACTTCTCCCCTGTGCCCCCCCCCAGTCAGTAAATCAGGGCATCCCCAGTACCTGCACACCATCCCTTATCTCTAGGGAACAAGTCATCTCTGCCCTCTCAAAGGTAAAAAATACAGCCTCCAAAGGACCTGATAACATCCCAAGCTGCATCCTACATGAACTCAGGCATAAACTTGCAGCACCATCAGGCACCCTATTCAACCAAAGCCTGAGTACCGGCTTTGTCCCAGCCGAGTGGAGGACAGCCACTGTTATCCCGTTACACAAAGGCGGAGTGTCTACTGATCCAGGAAATTATAGACCCATCAGCCTAACTAGCCTGATCTGCAAGGCCATGGAATGGATTATCATGGACCTCATTAACAGGGACATTGGCAACCTCCAAACACTCGACCCCACACAGTTTGGCTTTGTCAAGAAGAAGTCATGTTTGTTAAATCTGGTTGACTTCTTTGAGACAGTCACCAAAGCCATAGACAAGGGGAAGACAGTGTACATCACCTACCTTAACCTGGCAAAAGCCTTCAGCACTATTCCTCATTCAGGTGTAATAGATAAACTCCCTCAACTAGGCATCAATCCATATGTTTCCAGATGGGTACCAAACCGGTTCACTGATAGAACCTACCTAATCAAAATAGGAGAAGCCTCCTCAAGCAGTAGACGCGTAACGAGTGGCGTACCGCAGGGATCAGTCTTCGTGCCTCTGTTATTTGGGATATACTTCTCTGAGTAGCAGGCCAAAACTAGTGGGCTATGGCTAACCAGGTTTGCAGATGATTGCAAGCTGGATGTGGTCATCAATTCCCCAAGTGACACGGATGTCCTCTAAGAGGGTCTTACCCAAACAAATGACTGGTGCCAGAAACATGGCCTCAAGCTGAATGCCAAAACATGCATCATCATCATCCCCTTTGGGGAGAGTGATGTCCCCACATATTATCATATTAATAACAATGTCCTAAGTACACAATCAGTAGTGAGGGATTTGGGCACCCAGGTTGATAGCAACCTGACTTTTCACCATAATGTTGCTTCCGTTGTATGGAAAGCTTTCGACATGGCCCTCCTCATAAGTAAGGGTATCTCATCCAGTGACAAAGAGGTCATAACATCCCTGCATTCTTCCCATATAAGGCCAGTTATTGAGTACAATGCCTCCTTCAACATGTACCTCACAAAGCACATGCAGCAGCTGGAGAGACCACAGAGGTTCCTCACTAGGAGAATCCATGGCCTCAAACATCTACCCTACATGGGTCTATATTAGATCATCAAACACTTAAAAATGTGAACGCTGATTGATCGACCTTATGTAAGCGAAAGCTTACAATCTCGAACTGTCAGATCAGTGATTTTTTTCCTAGGGAAAAAGATCGCTGATCCAAAACACATACACACAACACAAGCACACCAAACAAACAGAAATCCACACACATACACCTAAAATCTGACATCTAACCCTACACTAAACTATGCACACACCACTAACTATCCAATTACCTTAACCCAAACCCTAACCCTAAGGTCCGTCACTATCGCACACTCGCCTCACCCACTCCCTAACCCTAACTCACCTAAACCCGCCCTAACACTCACGTCCACACAATTGCACACATACCTAACCTGAGCCCTAACCCTAACTCATCTAACCCACCATAACACTCACATCCACACAATCACACACTTACCTGAATCCAACCTGTAACTTTCCACCACAGCACTGAAAATACCGAAGCAACAGAAACGGACAAGCAAATTCTTTCCCTAGGAAAAAAATTGGGTTTCTGTTGCTTTGATATTTTCAAAATTCACTTAAATAAGGTTGATCAATCAGTGTTCACTTGTTTAAGAGTTCGCTGATCTAATATAGACCCACCCTATACAGATAAGCTAAAAGTCCTGTCCCTCTACTCAGTTTCATACAGACTCCAGAGATGTGACCTCTGTCTGGCATACAAAGCAATCTCAAACCCTGCATTGATGGGACTGTTGCATATCTACAAGTCGAGATCCAATCGAGTAATCCATATGTGTAACCTCAACCTGGTCTGTGATATCAATAGGACTTATTGTCGGGACAGATTTGTGTCCCAGAGACACCTCCATCTGTGGCATAGACCCCCTCTCCACATCAAGCAGTGTACTTATTATCCCTTTTTAAGCTCAACCTGGATAACTGGATGGGAAATAGAAAATACACCCCTGGGATTCTACCTGTGTCTCTGCTGGACAGGGTTTGGGTGGTGACTTGTCTAAACATGGGCTACACTTTTGCCTAGGCTTAAAAGGGCCTCAGGACCAATAGCCTAGTAACCTCCTATAGTCCTATGATCAAACCCTTTGCTCTTTACTAAAGGAAACAGTTCATTAACAGCTATGAACCATAAGTGACAAACAATTCTAATTCACCTGAAAAGTTAAAACAGCATGTGCTTCATCAATATGCATTTTCTGAACAAAAATAAGTATAAAACTCTGAGTGGCATTATTTACTTGCTGTAATACTTAGTGATTTATCAGAAAATCAAGTTGATGAAGACCTGTCAGTTAGTTAGTGTAGAGCATTAAGGCTTTAAGTTCTTAATGAGCTACTTCCTGAAAGCAAAGGTACAGGGTCTGAGTCTTTGTAGCTCCAATTGCCTGTTGTGTGAGTTTGTACAAGTCACTTAACCTGATAGTGCTCCTGGGACATACTTAGTAAATGAAAAAAGAGGATATGGAATAAACAAAAAAAAAAGATCAGCCGTTTCATTTTGTTAATAAGAAACATTCTGAAACTATAATGACTGGCTTTGTGACTGAGCAGAGCACAAGAAACCTTCTGAAACTGCTGTAGAGCACACACAAGCACACACACACACACACACACACACACACACACACACACACACACACACACACACACACACACACACACACACACACACGCACAAGCATAGCTCTAAATCTGCATAACTAGAATAAAAAAGGCAGACTGATCTCTGAATACAGAAGCAGTAACAAATCTCTCCCCTGTCTCTTTCCACCCTCCTCTCCATATCACCAGCAAATCCAAATCTAGGGCAGCAACAACAAATCTATCACCTCCTCTTATATCAGCAAATACTCCCATTATGGCAGCTACAGCTCTGATCTCTACTGCTTAACCTGCTTAGTCCAAATCCCTCTCACTGAAAATGGCCTCTTCTTTCTTGATCAATGTGGTAGATTCTCTCTCTCTCTCTTTATCTCTCTTTCTCTTGTGCTTTTCACACTTTACTGATTTAAACTATAGGAAGCCTCTAGCTCAGAATTGTTTGAGCCAATGAAAGTAAAAAAATAGACTGGAGCTGTTACACACAGAGTACATTAGTGGAGTGGGCTATTGCACACAGAGCAGTGGCAGGGGAAATAAAGGTGGTCTCTGCTTTTTATTTATTTTATTTTATTTTCATGGTCAGGTTGCGGTCTCTCAGCCAATAGCAGGCCCTAGGCAGTTGACTAGGTCACCTTGCAATTGATCTTGCCTTAATGTTAACACTTATTTGTCTTCCAAGCATTAGCTGAAATTGGCTTCTCCTTGGCAATGTAAGTTTCTTGAGATGGCATGCAATCTCTGTGAGAATCAGGTTGTCTCAATATCTTGTTGGCAATTTGGACTGCTTTCTCTGGAACTCCATTTAAATGAGGTTTATGAGGATTTGATGCTATATGAATAAAACATTGTCCTCAGCCATGTGTTGGTATTAAGCTCACATTAACTATACTGCATTGTCTATAAATAATTCAGTGGGTATTCCAAACCTTGTGAAAATGGCCTTCAAGTTGGCCACTATTTTTCGCTGGCTGTAGTCAGTGTGTGTGGTAGCTCTATATTATAAGAGTATTAGTCCACAACTAAGTAGCTTTTGCCCTCAAACTCACCCATGCCACCTGCTATCAATTGCCAAGGACCATATGGTAACTGACAGAATTAATGTCTCTTTATTTATTTCTTTATTTTTGGGGGTGTTTAATGGGCGACACAGAATTGGCACTATGATTCAAGCTTTGTAATGCCCTGATTAATAGTAGGCTACCATTATTACATTTGGTTAATTCACGACATTTTGTTTACCTTGGTTTCCTTTGTGGATTTGTCTTAGCAATTCATTACATTGTAATGTGGTTACTACTTTGTCTTGATACAGTAATAAACTGTCATGTTCTGACAGTTGTGCTTTGACTGTGTAGTACTTAAGCATGAGATGGTTTGTCTGTGTCCAGTAGATAGGCCATCCATCCAGGACAGGTCTACTTCACTTTCCGAAAACTCATTTGGTAGAATTTCAATTGACCAAGACCAAAGTGCCTAAGTTTCAAATAACCGAAAACTCGTTTGACCGAATCTCATTTCACTGGAAGGTTACAATGCTGAATTTCAAAATACTACATTTTATGTGTGTAGAGTACTGTAAGGCAAGTAAAAGGTATATGCCCTTTTCCCCATTGTAGTGTGATCCTGAAGTTAGTATATATAGTTAGGGTGGGTGTGGGGGGTGTGGGTGCCGTATCTCCCCAACTACTTTGTTTTTTAAGTTCTGGAAAGAGTTAGTCATTGGTGTTTTAAGTGTGTATATCTATGGTGCAAAATCTAGTATTTTGAAATTCAGCATTGTAAGCTTTCAGTGAAATGAGATTCAGTGAAATAAATTTTCGGTAATTTGAAACTTAGGTGATTGGGTCTCAGTCAAATGAAATTCTACCAAATGAATTTTCGGCGAAGTGAAGTAGATCCTCCAGGACATATATAATAACAGCAGGAAACTCATACTCATTTTTGGTAGCATGCTTACTTTCTAGTCTTTGGGTAGTTACTAGTCTGGTTGTTTTCATGCTCAACCAGTGATGGAAGTAATATATTACAATATGTAATATATTACTGTATTATATTACAGTTTCTGTTAACTAGTTAACTAGTAATATAATAAGTTACTTTTTTCAAATAGTAACTAATACTAGTAATATATTACTTTTTTAGTAACTAGTAACTTAAATGTGATTTAATTTTGAGTTACTTTTGCTTAAACTTGTGGTTTTCAATGTGGGTGATATAGCCCCCTAAAGAGTGGTGAAAAACTTCCAGGGTCCTTATATAGTATGGATAATAATCAGATGATAGGAAGTAACAGAGACCTTGAAGTTGCAATTTGGATAAAAAAATGATGACATAATGTTGGCACAACTCATAGCACATAGCAGTAATAATAGATCATTAGAATTAGTCTGTAGCAACATTTACTTCATGTAGTCTGTAGCAACATTTACTTCATGTTTTAGCACTGCAAGAAGGTGAAAGCTAATGATGACCAGACTCCAGCCTTACCCTGGTACTGTGGGACTCTCACCCACTAAAACATCCCCTAACACTGGGTGGGACACTTCTAGCCTGCTAGAGATCATATCCATATCTTGCAGTATAATAAATGGCATTGGTTATCCATACCACTGTCAATCGCAGACAAACTCATCACTCATCAGTTGAGCACCCAATACCTTAACCCACTGCACTAAGCAGGACTGTTTGCATGGATCTATGATCAACCAACTTTTGTCTTGACAATTTTTTGTTATGTTCTATTTAAAATTCTTTTCAGGTTTCGATTTTCAGTTGCTGAACATAGACAAAATGAAATAGTTTTTTATAGGTCTTGTGCTGCTGGCTGGTTTGATTTAATTATCTGTGACTCTCTAGCTATAAAGACTAGTCTTCTTCACCTTTCAGCTGTGCTCATTAGGGATCACCACTGTGGATCATCAATCTGCAGAACAAGTGGCAGTGGAGTTTTACATTCTCGAGTTGCTAGCCCAGTGCCCAACCTTTTTCAGAAGGCACACATTTGCACACACTCACACCTAAGGCCAATTTAAAATGTCTAATCCATCTGCAGCATATCTTGGGAATGTGGGAGGAAACCAGAGAACCCTGAGGAATCCCACTCAAATACAGGGAGTGTAGTTCATAGTGTGTGTGTTGTACCTTTAAAGTCACTGTAGCTCACGGGCATGTGCATAAAAAGTACTGAGCACGTGCAAGCAGTGTGCCATTTTGTGTAAGCAGCTGGAGTGAAAGCATGTATGTATGTATCAGTCAGTCAGTTAGCTAGTTCATTTAAGTTTTATGTTCCAGTCATCCATCCTGATGTGTTTGTGTGTAATAAATATCTTAAAAAAACACCCAAGCCTCATTGTCTTATTTGGATATACAAGACGAGTGACATGGTGTCAGAATGGGATCCAAAGCCAAAGCCTTTTAAAACCATGAGGTGCCAGTCTGAAATGGAGGAATATACAAACTGGCTCAAATGACTCGCAAATGACTTATAAACAGGTCAGAAAATATTTCCAAATACTTAAACCCACTTAAATGTATTTTCCCTTGATGAATATAAAGTGAAGCATTCCAAACCAATTACTGAATAAACACAATGTTCACAATTGTGACATATTGAAAATAGTACTTGAAATAATTACAAAAACATTTGAAACAATATCCAAATCATATAAAATGGTCAAAAAAGAGAAAATTACTGTATTTTTTGTAATGTACTACTTTTTTTGCATTAACTAAAGCTATTCAAAGTATCTAAAGTGTGCAATGTGTTGGCAGTGTGTGCAGTATTACAGTACAGTCTTTTCAAAGAGTTCAGTTATTTCAAAGAGTCTGTTGTGCAGTTGAATATAATTACAAGTACCTGGTGTGTGTTTGACACATATAGCATGGCAGAGGGATTTCACAGACCTGGTTCGCTTGCGTTTGATAATAATATTGCTGAAAATTGGAGAGTATTTGAGCAAGAATATGATATTTTCATACAGGCTGCTTTTTTGATAAAGATGCATGTGCAAAAGCATTTATTCTGCTGAATTTAGCTGGTTCAAAAGGCATTGAGAGAGAACATTCATTTGTGTATGCACCTTCTGTTTATGCAGAGGAGGGGGAAGACCACCATATTGTGGTACAGGCTGAAATGTGGGAAGATCCTGAGTGCCTAAAATGTAAATTTAGAGAAATGTGCAACTCTCAAATGAATATTACAATGGAAAGGTACACATTTTACACAACAGAAAAAAGCCTGGTGAAACTTGTGCAGCATATATAACTGACTTGAGAAACAAGGCAAAAACGTGCAGATTTGGTGATCTGAGAGATGAGTTCATAAAAGACAAGCTTGTGCGGTGTTAATAATGATACAGTGAGAAAGATTTTGTTTCAAGACAGTGATTTAACTTTAAACAAAGCTGTAGAGATTTGTCAGATATATGAGCTTACAGAAAAACACACAAATATGCTTACTATTGAAAAGAGCATGCTTGCAGCTTCTTCCAGCATGAATGTTGATAGTATGCAGCACAAGGTTAAGAGGCATAGGCTAAAGGGTGTGGCTCCCACAATGAAACCCAGGGCAGCTTTAGTAAAATCCAGGCCACACACAGCAAAACTGAGGGGTGATTTAGCTAAATCCATGATAATCCTCATAGTCAACTGTCATATCTGTAGAGGAAGTCATGAACCTAAATGAGAAAAGTGCTTAGCTTTTGGTCAGCATTGCCACAGATGTATAAAGTGGAATCATTTCAGAAAGCTTTGTAAATCTAAAGATGCACATTCTTTTATTAAGAGAGAACATTCCAAGAAGCAAGTTGATCAAGTAGAAAGCTGTGACCCTTCTTTTTATGTTGATGGTGTCTCTGTGCTTGAGGAAAAGCCTAATGCAGTAGATTTGTTGGCAAAGAGTGAAGTATTTTTTACTGTACTGATTAATAGGAGACTTGTAGAGCTCAAAGTTGATATTAGTTCAAAGTGTAATGTTATGTCAGCAGAAATGTTTTCTAAAGTAAAAGCTGATGAAAAACTTGATTTGGCAAAGTGTGTGACGTTTGTTGCTTATGGTGGTGAAGAGAGTCAAACTGAAGGCTCAGTAGTGCTTTCATGCTATTCTGCTGGGACCAGCCATGACTTGCAGTTTTCCATAGTCAAAAGACACATGCTGTCATTGTTAGGCCTCAAAGATAGTTTGAAAATGGGATTGATTTCATTTAATAAGGAAGTCCACCATGTAAGCATCAAAAACAACGGAGATTTCACACATAATATTTTTTCTGAATTTGCTGATATTTTCAAAGATGTGCTTGGCAAACTCCCAGTTGTGTACTCGTGAAGTTAGACCACTAGGTAAGCCCAGTTTTCAAACCAGCACAGAAGTATCCAGTAGCAATGCAGGGTAAAGTAAAAACAGAGCTAGACAGAATGGCAGAATTAGGAGTAATTTTTCCAGTAGAAGAACCAACTAAAAGGGTATCCTCCATGGTAGTAGCATGTAACAAAAACTCAGATGACATTTGAATATGAATTGATTCAAGATATTTGAACAAAGCACTGAAACGACCTCATCAACCAATGTGTACAGTTGAAGAAGTTGCTGTTCTCATGCCAAATGCCACTGTTTTTTTTCTGTCTTAGATGCAGAAAGTTCATTTTGCCAGATTTTACTTGATCAAAAATCTTCCTTGCTAACTACTTTCAGTACACCATTTGGAAGGTACAAATTTTTGAGAATTCCATTTGGGATAAATTCTTCCAGTGAAGTCTTCCAATGTCCAGTGGTGAAAATTTTTTCTGGTTATCCAGGTGCTGTTATAGTAGATGATATTTTTGTAGGAGGCAATGGTGAAGTCAAACATGATAGAAAGTTCAGAAAAGTTCTAGAGCATGCTTATGAATCTTAAACTGAATCCTCAGAAATGTAAATTCAGGATAAAAGAAATTACTTATGTAGGTCATTTGTTTACCAGTTCAGGCTTACAACCAGATCGATCCAGGCAAGCTGAAATTCTTGAGATGCCAGCTCCAAACTCTGTCACATCTTTACAATGTTTTCTTAGCATGGTCGACTATTTAGGCAAGTCCATTCCTGATTTAAGTGAGCTTCCAGCACTGCTACAAGGCTGACATGCAAAAATGTAACTTGGTCCTGGTTGGAACAACCCCAAACAGCATTACATGTCCTGAAACAGAAAATTGCCAGTCCACCCACGTTGAGATATTATGATGTACACAAACCTGTAAATCTTTCCTGTGATGCTTCAAAATATGGTCTTGGTGCAATAACTCTTCAACAGGGTAGACCAGTAGCCAATTCATCTAGAACTCTAACTCAAACTGAGATGTAGTATGCACAAACTGAAAAAAGATCTTTTGGTAATAGTGTTTGCCTATTTATGGGCGATCTATCCAGACTGAAACTGATCATCAACCTCATTACTATTTTGAGAAAAAGCAATGCATACAGCTCCAGCTAGATTGCAATGGATGATGTTACAACTGCAAAAGTACAATTTCGATATGATTTACACAAAAGGCAAACTTCTTTATCTTGATGATACTTTATCCAGATCACCCAGACAAACCAATGACCGTGCTGATTTTGAGGTTATAGAAGTGAGACATTTTTCTTCCACACATCTTGATCTGTTTAGATATCACACAGCTTCTGATCCAGTTCTCCAGTAGCTGAACCATTTTATCAGCCATGGATGGCCAGCAAAACAATCTTGTTTACCACTAGATGTGCAGCAGTACTTTCCTTACTGAGACAAGATTTTGATGGAAGATAGTATCATCTTGAAAGGTCCAAACGTGGTAATTCCAAAATCCTTGCAACAGGAGTATATTAAAATCTTGCTTAGAGGTCACCTGGGAACTGATTCTACCAAAAAGAATGGCAAGAGGACTGGTATTTTTGACTTCTATGTCAAAAGATATTCAGAAAGAAATCTCAACTTGTTCAATTTGTAATAGTGCTAAACTGTACCAACAAAAAGAACCACTTCAGCTGAACCAGATTCCTGAACTACCTTGGTTGAAAGTAGCCACAGATTTTTCAAATGGAATGGCCAACATTATTTGGTTTTAGTAGACTTTTTAATTCAAACTGGTTCAAGATTGACCTACTTCCTAACCTAACTTTCAGTACTGTCATTATGAAACTGAAGAGACATTTTTCTGTCCATAGTAGTCTGCATAAAGTCGTTTCTGACAATGGTGCACAGTTTACAGGTCAGCAGTTTAAAGGATTTGCTGAGACATGGGACTTTGTTCATGTTACTAGTAGTCCTGAGTATCCACAATCCAATGGCTTGGCTGAACGTGCAATTCAAAGTGTGAAACAGTTGTTGGAGAAATCCAAAAGAGACAAACCCAATATTTTTCTCAATTTGATTAATCTCAGAAACATTCCTCAAGGCAATTTATTTGGTTCACCTGCTCAGATATTGATGTTGAGACAAACCAGAACTAAACTACCAATCAATAAGAATTTGTTAATTCCAAGTGCTAAAAACAACAAAGCAGTAAAAGCTCAACCATTGAAAAAGTGTTTGTCACAGAAATTCCATTATGACAAAACCAGCAAAACTCTCAAACCATTAAAAGAAGGACAGATAGTGAGGATGCAGAAAGCAAAAGGTTTTGACTGAGTAGGACCTGTGAAACATCTATGTGCAGAACTGAGATTGTACATCATTGAGCCACAAGGAATGGAATTTCAGTGGAATCAGAAGCATTTATTGCTGGTGTCTGAGCCAGTGTTACAGTATCTTGTCTGTAATTGTGACTTTAATTTTCAGAGTATGCTAACAAATGTACCTGTTGCAGAGAACAATTCATCTTTTGTTCCTGTTCCTGAAAGTGTCCCTGAAGTTCTTAAAGAAGAGCATTCCCCAGTAACTGTCCCTTTAGCTAAACACAGTACCGATTATTATAGAACGAGGTCAGGCCATATCTCAAGATCTAATCCTAGATATATGGCAACCTGGACATGATTGTTATTGTTTTATGTGTTTGTATACTTTTTATGTGTATCTGATATTTTTTTCATTTGCATGACAAAATTATCAATGAGCGAAGATTTAGATCATAGTGTGTTTGTTGTACCTTTAAAGCCATTGTAGTTCATGAGCACATGCAAGCAGAGTGCCATTTTGTGTAACAGCCAGAGTGAAAGCATGCATGTGTGTTGCAGTCAGCTAGTTCGCTAGTTAATTTAAGTTTTATGTTCCAGTCATCCATCCTGATGTGTTTGTGTGTAATAAACATCTTAAACAACCACCCATGCCTCATCATCTTATTTGAATAACACAAGACAAGCAACAAGGAAGACATGCAGACTCTGCACAGAAGGCACCCTAGCCGAAAATCAAACCAGACACTTTCTTGCTGTGTGTTGACAAACTAGCAGCACTGTGCCACCACCCAGCTGTAAAAAGTAATCCACTGGAGTTTTTTAACTGTTAAATGCTATTCATCATCATTATAACATCGTGTATACGATTTAGTAATACACTTATATGTATGTGTATACTTGTATGAGTAAATCTCAATATTATAATTGATAAATTACACTTATGTAAAAGTAATGCATTGCTTTAGTTAGTAACTAGTAATAATACTATATATGTTTTTAGAAAAGTAATAAGTAATAGTAATATATTACTTTAACGGAAAAGTAACTAGTAATAATAATGTATTACTTTTATAAGTAACTAGCACAACACTGTGCTCAACACATAGGTGGCTACATCTTCTTTGGCACCTGATGATAATTGGTCATGCATAGGATTTCCGGAAAATGTTTAACATGATTTAGCATTTCATAGGCATACAGATTGCTCTGGCATTAAATCATGTTAGTTTCATGAGCATGCTTTGACACCTGATTAGACTTTGTCTAGATCATAGGAATGAATTAGTGGAATCGATGGCATTTAGTCCATCTGAAGATGGAAAGCCTTTAACCCTAATAGATGTATGGAGAATCTTTTACATGCATGAACACTTGCTAGGCATTCTTCCCTGACCTGTGAGCATCTCTACCCAGCATCTGTTAGCATTCTGGTACAACACGTAACACTTCTTCATTTATTTTGACTGAAGCTGCAAACAGACTATAACTACTTGTATCAGCACTCACTGTTTGTTTGGTAACATCATAATATGCTAGCACTGGATCTGTTGTTGGCATTTTTTACTCTGCTGAAAGCTTAAGCTTGAGCATTTCCCCATGACCAAGGTGCATCTTTCTTAATCAGTTCTGTCAATTGAATTAGCATGTGTGAGAAATCTGGCCCAGACATTCTCAAGAAGTTGATTATGCATAGGGCTTAGTCACACAAAATGAACTCTTTAACTTGGCTGTTGCTCTGACCTTGTTTGCAGATGATCCGATTCAGTTAACTCATGCTCTGACCAAAATATTGAAGCTCGGTCTTTCCAAAACAGTATTTCTTCTTGGTTTAACTTTAATTCTGAGTTTTTAATAGTTTAAACTTTTCACTGAGCCTTGAATCATGTGTCTGTTTATGTGGACCAAATACCAGTATGCCATCCATAACAGCAACAACACCTCCATGCTCCTTTAGCCTTTATTTTACACAGAAAATCTGAGTTGCTGAGGTTACACCAAACAACAGCTTCTTGAAACAGAGCCTTCCTACTGTAGTTCTGAAGGTTGTCAGTTGTTAACAATATTCCTCTATGGATATTTGCCAAAACCCACTGGAAAAATCTAATATGGAAAACACTTTTGCACTGATTAACTTGGCTGATGTGTCTTCTAGTTCATAGGTTCATAGGTGTTTACTAGGCTAATGACCACAAGGGACTTTTTAGGCCTAGCCATGCATCCCAAATCTGTGACAAGTTCTGATACCCTTGATAAGTGTAAGCAGGGGCCTGGGAGATGAAACATTCACAAGCAGGGACCTGGGAGGACCATTTACAGGCTGCCTGTGTCCATTATAGACATACTGTAGATGCCAAGCTAGGGACGGATATCCTGTTCCCCATCCAGCTGTCCAAGTTACACTTGAATTGGGTTAGGGAGGAACTCTGCTTCACATGGATGGGAAGCCTGTTCCATAGATGGGGAGTGTAAGCAGGATGAATTTTTCTTGCATAATTGCATCATTAAACTTTTTTAAATCAGCACATATCTGTGCACTGCCATTTCACTTTATATCTGGGACCATTGGAACACACCACTCAGTTGGTTTGGTTACACTTTATTTTATGCTATCTCCTTGCATTCAGTTTTGCTCTGCTTTTACTTCAGAAAGCAGAGAGACAATGACTCTCCCGTGTGTTTGTTCAAGGCATATATTACACCATTGGCTTTAATATAATTTTATTTTTCCTGGCTCACATTTACGCAGGTCAGCTTCTCCATAAACAAGCAAAATGACTCCATGTATTCTGGCTATTAACATTATCTCACATGTTACAGCTCTGCTGATCAGATTATTTATGGTCAGACCATCCACCACATAAACCCAAACTCAGACTTTTTCTGCTCTTGTGCTGACATGGCTAGAAATTTACCAGCACACTTGAATTTGTCTGTTGTGCTACACATTTCTTACTTTGCATCATGCAAAAGTTTGAGATATTTCTATAGGTAGCACGTGGTATCACAGTAACATCAGCCCCTGTATCGATCTTGAAACTCAAATTAGTTCAGTAAATAAGGAATTCTACTTGCCAGTCTAATGATGCTGATTACAGGAAAAATGCTTTTTCAGCATTATTTTCAGTTTCATTCTCAGAAGCAAGTTCATTAATTACCACTTACAAATGACAACAAAATGTCTCACATATTTACATCTTTAATACCTTCTGCCTTATGCTGCACACTGATCTGCTACATCATTTGCCAAGCTTACATTCAGTCTTTTTCTTATGCATATGCTTAATTTGGGCAGTACTATATCTTGTCTTAAACTTGCCATATTCTCTGTGACTTACCTCACAGACATCATTTGCCATATCAAAGTTAACATTTTGCATCTTCAGCAGTTCAGCCTTTCTATTGATTTACACACACACATATATATATTTATATATATATATATCTATATATCTATATATATATATATATATATATATATATATATATATATATATATATATATATATATATCTATATATCTATATATATATATATATATATAGATATATAGATATATAGTTTTCCTAAAGTTAAGTTAATTTCATGTTGTAACTTTTCAGATACTTAACATCAGGCATTCCAGTTTCAGTTCTGTCACTGATTTGTTTATTTTGTATTTCATTAAACTCACAATTTTCAGCCATTTCATACTAATGCCTTACAAAAGCTTCAACATGTTTGCCTTTAACTTCTACATATTTGGGGGTTTGGACAAGTACCCTTAGATGAAGATTGTCAAAAGCTGACAAACTTTCTAACTACAGTAGGAAGTGTCTGTTTCAAAAACCTACCCTTTCATGTATAACATTTTTTTGGTATAAAAATGTTCCTTCATCATCATCATCATCATCTGCAACCCTCATTTTTCCCATTTTCTACACAGAGTCAGGGTGCTGCTTCAGCTGTCACTGTCTTTCTGGATATGCTGCCACTCTCTTGTGTTCTATAATGGTCATGCTTGTCTGTCACAGGTATTTTGTCACACAATCTATGTATCACTTTTCTGGATGCCCTCATTTCCTCTTGCCTTACTCCTGTCTCTCCCAAATCTTCTTCATCAGATTGCTGTCTACTTTTCTTCACATGTGCTATATTTGCCCTCTGCAACTGGAGCTTCTTTGGCTTCTGCACTGTTGTCCTCATTTCTTTGTCTTTCCTACACTGTGCATCCTGCAAGCAATCTCAGACTGCATCACCTCTAACATCCTCATGCACTCTTCCTTCACCATCCAGCTTTCTGTACCATACAGTAGTACTTGCACAGCACTGTTTGGTACACCCTATCTTTTAGCTTCTTTGGCATTCTTCTGTCATATACTACCACTAACATGGTGCTAGTTGGCTGTAGCTCCTCTTGAGTTTCTTCATGAGCTTACCGATTACTGACTCATATATAACAGTCTGCCATCTCAGAATGAAAAGGTAGAGTTTGTTGTCTCCATCTCCTTGACCATGGAGTATGACAAAGTGTTTACCTGAATTTTTTTTTGTTTCTTTATCCAGTTCAGTTTCTACTCTGTAGCACGTGAACCTTTTCCTTAATTCTGGCTAGATAAATGGCTTAAAAACATCTAATGGCTCACACAGGTAATCCTTTGTGTTTTGTTTCAAAATTTCAGAGTTCAAGAGCTGAACGACTTAAAATTTGAGTTTGGCAGATACTACTCAACACATTGGTGTAGTTTTCTGACTGGAATGTTGTTATCTTTTTTATTTCATGAAGATGCTAATTCTGATGCCATGTCATTATGTGTATTTCAGGTTACATAGGCAAGGACAGTAATGTCAGGATACACCAGCACTTTAATAAAAAGCATTAGGTTTTATTCCATGCTAAATGGCAGCATAGTAAGCCCAGTTTTAACAGTTCACTCATCACAAATACACTTGTACTAACACTAGCCTCAGTGCATTATCAGTTGTGGATACTTTTGAACAAGATGATATACGATACTCTTAAAATGACAATTGCGATAAAACATATTCACTGTAAATACACAGGCTCATCACAGCTCTACACCTCTACACACTTATCTTCACACACACACACACACACACACACACACACACACACACACACACACACACACACACACACACCATCCCAGCTGCCTTAATGGTGTCATATTCCCTAACTCAAATCCATCCCTTCCATTTCTGTTCCTTTTGCCCACCTTAATCACATTTCCTTTTAACTAACCTACACTATACATCTCTCTCAACCTTCTTGGATTTCACCATTGCTCTCTTAATCTGCTTCTTACCCCTTGTCATTAACACTGACATGGCACGATCAGTGGAATTTCTCTAAAAAATCATCTAACTTTCTGCCTTTCCTGTGTTATGCTCATTAAATAGTGACCTATGGTGCCAACTAAACTATTCAGAAAAAGTAAACCATCTTCATCCCCCATCCTGCCAGATGTCTGCTAAACTTGACTCTTCCATATCCTTCGTCAACACTTTTGGCTCCAGCTTAACAAGCACCATCTCCATATTTCCATCCTTCACAGGCTCAAAAGCCATATTAAAGTCACCTTAAGTATCACAATCTCCAGGATTCATGAAGCCCTGCACGACGTGCAGGAATAGTGCAGGAGCTGCTGCACACAATATGTCCACTGAGCTATTCAGCAAAGGGCTCCTGGGATGCGCACAAGCGCTCCTACACTATTCCTGCACGAACACTACTGCCTTATGCTAATTACCTCATTTGCTAGTGAAAACCATACAAATGAAGTGAATTAGTGATTTAGCAAGAAAGCAGGTGTTCATGCAGGTATAGTGTAACCTGCAGAAATGTATTCGGTTACTAGCTGAATACATTTCTGCAAATAAGAAAACGGAGGCATAACAGCCTCAAATGAAGCATGTATACCATTTATTAGGCATGCCAATGGTCAAATATATGGCCATTGGTATGAAAAATAGTTTAATTATTATAAAATAAAACTTTTTTTTGGCCAATCTCGGCCGTTTAAACATAAGGCAGTGGCGCGCAAATGGGATGGTGCCGAAAATAAAAAAAAGAAATGTGAAAAAGCAATTTTCAGGGAAATCTGCATTTTGCCATTATAGGCAATGGCATGCAGAATGACCAGGGAACAGTGGTTGCTAAGGGGAAAGGCTCAGTGTGAGTTCAGTAACTATGGAGTATGCAAATGAGGAGAATATTACTGAATCACAAATTTCTTCTAAGTGTTAGACTGGACCTAACCGTGTAGGTGCTCTAATATGGCCATATAAGCATGAGAAGTAAACGACATCAAAAGGGGGTGTATCATTGTTGCTGTAAGCACATTGGAGCACTGTTGCCTGGGTTTGCGCTTAGCTAAGCACAGCTCAGTAAAGGTGTGTGTGTGCCTGAGGCTCTAATGTCTGACACCATGAAATAAAGAGTGGTGTTCATGTCCAGGGAGGGACATTTCTGCTAAAACATGTTTAACTTAGCTTAACAAGTTTGCGTGGTGTGCACTGGGACTTAAACCAAAAAAACCCCCAGGAAATTGTAGCACTGTGTATATGTAAGCAAGAGGGTGTGTCAGAGGCTATATAGCATTGTTTACCTTGCCTAAATGGGTGTGCGTGGCATGCACTGGGATTTAAACCACAAAAATAAAAAAAAATACATGATATGGCAAGTGGAACAAGAAAAAAAGGGAAATAGCAGAATAGAGGCACTCAAATACAAGTAATAGAGCTGGTAGGTGGAATGTATCACACTCAGCCAATCACACAGGCAGCATCTGCAGCACACCACTATAAACTAAGCAAACACCTTTCAATCTGTTTTTTCCCAAAAACCTCTACACCACTGGTGTACACAGATGGGGAAATTTTACCTGACAAAACTAACAAAATGTTAGGGGCTGCTGTTGCTCTCATACATCACTATGTGCAAGAGGCTGAGGGTGGTGAAGAGGACAATGCTGATAACTGCCCCAGACATATGAGGAGGAGGAGAAGAGTGTTCAGGCCCAGAATAACCTACCAGTGGCTACATGATCTGGAGATAGTAGAGTGCTACAGGGTGGACGGGGACATACTGCAGAAAATTGTGGAGCTGTGCCGGCCAACACCTCACATCCAGAACAAACAGAGGGGAACCCATCCCAGTGGATACCAAGGTATGTGTAGCTCTAAGAATACTAGCTACAGGTACTTTCCAAAGGCCAACTAGGAATATCATGTGGGTCTCACAGGCATCTGCATCCAGGATACTCCACCAGTTCCTGGATGCCATGCGACCACATACCAAGAAGCACATTAAATTCCCCAGCACTCGTGAGGAGCTGACTGGCAATATGTGTTTCTTCCACCATGTAGCAGACTACCTGGAGGTACTGGGTGTCATAGACTGCACGCACATCTACATCAAAGCACCACCTGGTGACTGGGGTAGGGTCTACATTAACTGCAAGGGTTTCCACTCCATCAACTGCCAGGTTATGTGTGATGCCCAGGGAATTATCATGAATGTGTGTGCTGGCTGACCTGGAAGCTATCACGACTCCCACATCTGATATTCCTCACAGCTGTATCAGTGGTTTGCCAGGGTGGACATCCCATATGGCTATTTAGTGGGGGATGCTGCCTATGCACTGGTGGCGTGGATGATGACAACCATTGGAAATGCACCCACACCCACACAAGAATGCCATAATGAGGCACACGCACAAACCAGAATTATTATAGAGCATGTGTTTGGGATGTGCAAGTCACAGCTCCACTGCCTTGACATATCCAGTGGAGCCTTGCAGTACTCTCCAGCCACATGTGCACACATAGTCATAGTATGTGCCATGCTACACAATATGATCATGTGGAAACAGCTGCAGCAGGAATAAAATGGGGAAGGGCCACACAGCCCCCCCACCATTGCCAAGGCCTCCACAGGCATAGAGTGACTCGGAGGAGGAACATCCTGAGCCTGACCCTGTAGGCAGATGGAGATGTGCCCAGTATGCCCTGGCCTTGGCAAAGAGGCAATGCATAGCGCATACACTGACATTGTAGGGCCCCAGGGATTGATCTCTCTCTCTCTCTCTCTCTCTCTTTCTGACTTGCACACACAGTAAAATGGATGCCAAACATTACACCACCTCTACCTGACCATGTATAGGCAGTGTACTGTGTGCATCTGACATAGTCATCCGTCAAGCACCACCCGCACAACAGCTGCAGGCATGAGGTAAGCCAGTCTCTGTAACAAATTAAAATAATGGGGTGGAATTTTCTGATAGGATATCTATGGTATTGATCAAGCATGTAAGGGAATGGGGTGGCTAACTGGGATAGCAGCAGACAACTGACAGCTCTATGGGCAGCAGGATGTGTATCCCCAGTGCTACCCTACCCACACCATGCAGTACCACCCTAATCAACAAATACCACTGTAGTATACGTGGTGAGCCAAATAACTGGTGGGGGTCATATGTCTCATGCATGGATGTCAAACCACCAACCCCACACAGCAGATCAGCTATAGACAACTACACAGAAATGCCTGGCAAAGGCCCCCACATGGCAACATCCATTAAATCCCCACCCACAGAGTGTTACACAGTGATATCACAGCAGGTCTGGCAGTGGCAGTATGGCTTTGAAAGGTAAGAAGTCTGAAACTACAAATGTCTATGCCAGAACAATCTGACCTGTGATTGATACTGTTATGTTTGCAGTCTGACAGGTAGGGCACACCACTATGCTACATGAGACCAAAATGTTAAGGAAATATCAGCACAGTATGTGCATAAGTTTATAGTGCACAGTCATGCCACCCCCATAGTTCCATAGAAATGCAGTAACATGTTCCTAGACTTAAGCAGCATCCAGATGTCACCCAGACTGATGGCACAATAGTAACAGAAAGCAATTGTCAGTAACACCCACAGTCAACTTACTGGTGCCATCTGCTGGATGTCTCCTGCCAGCAGCCTGAGAAAATATGATCATCAGAATGCACTGTCCTGCATCTGTCACACCCGGCCTACAGGCCTCTGACAAATGCCTATGCCTCACCCACAGTGCTCTTTAGGGAGTATATTGGGATCCACAACACCAACATAACACAGTCCACAAAATACAAAGAAAGGCCATGCTGACAACTGCTAGGAGCAAACCTGCCAGCCTGAGGGAGCTAGAAATTGGGACAAAGCCATGAATAATGGGGTGATGAATGTTCAAAGAGAAGGTCACCTGTGAAATACTGCCCTAATAATGTTATAACGTTGATGGAATGATTTGTAGTAGCATGGAATGTCTGATAGGTATGAAGTCTTAAACTGCAATATCAACTGTCTGTAATATCTGACTTCAATCCTGAGTTACTTGCAAAACACTTTTGCTGGAAAACCACACTTGTTTGGGATAATCAACAAGATATTTGAGTCATGGATGTGGACATTCTGTGATACTCCATACAGTCGACATGCAGGATTATGATTATAAACACGGTAATGCACCCACTGCAGGCAGGCCTAACGCTGGAAGATGGTGCCATGTCTGCACCCACAGAACCCTGGGCCACAGCCATGGGGAGTAACACACCTATCCATGATCACTCATCCTATGAAACATCCCGAACCCAACATGTGGCCATCAAAGCAAAATGAGGTGGGCCATACATACATGTGTGACAAACACACACCTCCAGACTGGTCAAACAGTCTGATACACACAAGACCCTATAAGTGCAGTCAACCATTGAGGAGAGGGCAATGCAAAGTACTGGTGGCTATAGGCAAACATATCTGCCCAGGACACACACACCTGACGTATTCTATCCCCTCCAAATTTATCTGGAGTCTGCCTGTCACCCTGATCCTCTCTGACTTATATTACCCAACTGTGGACTGGAAATCAGACCAGGCCAGAACATAAATGCACAGAGAGTCCACCATTGTAACATATCAGCAAGGTGCTGGACTATTTTCACAGCAACAGCAGTCAGTTGCTTGTAGGCACACCCCTCAACAGGCTGGATAGTGCAAGAATGCATAGCATTTGGCCCATAAACCTTGTGTGTGCATCATCCATCCTGTATTCCTCTGGTAAATCACTGTGATGATCTGAGAAGGTATGTCACCAGGAACTGAAATAGTACATGACAGTGTCAAATGGCATATCTGAAAGATGTCTGCTAAAACCAGCCCTGTAACCCTTGCAACCCATACATTACTAAAATAAATCGTCACAATCATTGTATGGCCCATTTTCCACACATTTTGATAGGCTATCTACAGATATCCTGCACCAACAGGTTGACAGGTATGGCCATAGCACAAAACAAACCAGACTCGAGTACAACAATCCCTGGAATGGAGTCCCACATGTAGTATAGAAAGACACACTGGGCATGATTATACGTTTAGAAATGTCAGTAGGATCTAGGAATGAACAGGTCTTCCCCACCCAGTGCACTTTCCATTGCTCCACCTTAGCAGTCCTGAAGATGTCTGTCACCAGAGAAATCACTTTTGTTAGGCCCAGCCGCGTAAGCTCTGTGGCACGTGTGATAATTGCATAACACTATAGTACAAATAACTAGCTAAGTAGGAGTTCTAATCTCAGTTCTGGCAAATGTACAAGTGTGCGTGTGTGTGTGTGTGTGTGTGTGTGTGTGTGTGTGTGTGTGTGTGTGTGTGTGTTTGTGTGTGTGTTCACAACTGTAAGCTTTTGGGTCCATTCAAACCCAGTACACCTCCCCTTTCCCCAATTTAGTGGTCCTGCAGATATCAGTCATCTTAGAAGTGCCTTCCATTAGGCCTCAGCCCCATAAGTTGTGTGGCACATGCAATAACTGCATAATACTATAGTACAAATAATTAGCTATGTAGGAGTTCTAATCTCAGTTCTGTCAAATGTACAAGTGTTTTTGTGTGTGTGTGTGTGTGTGTGTGTGTGTGTGTGTGTGTGTGTGTGTGTGTGTGTGTGTGTGTTCACAACTGTAAGCTTTTGGGTCCATTCAAACCTAGTACACCTCCCCTTTCCCCACTTTAGTGGTGCTGCAGATATCAGTCATCTTAGAAGTGCCTTCCATCAGACCTCAGCCCCATAAGCTCTGTGGCATGTGTGATAACTACATAACACTATAGCACAAATAACTAGCTAGGCAGGAGATCTAATCTCCATCTTGGCAAATGTAAAAGTGTGTGTGTGTGTATGTGTGTGTGTTCACAACTATAAGCGTTTGGGTCCATTCAAACCCAGTACAACCTCCCTTTCCCCACTTTAGTTGTCCTGCAGATATCAGTCATATTAGAAGTGCCTTCCATCAGACCTCACCCCCTTAAGCTCTGTGGTGTGTGCAATAACTGCATAACAAGATAGTACAAATAATTAGTTTGGTAGGAGTTCTAGTCTCAGTCCTGGCAAATGTAGAGGTGTGTGTGTGTGTGTGTGTGTGTGTGTGTGTGTGTGTGTGTGTGTGTGTGTGTGTGTGTGTGTGTGTGTGTGTGTGTGTGTGTGTGTGTGTGTGTGTGTGTGTGTGTGTGTGTGTGTGTGTGTGTGTGTGTGTGTGTGTGTGTGTGTGTGTATGACAGTTGTGTGTGCAAGACTGTGGGAGTTGTGTGTTTGTTTATAGGAGAAACAGTTTTATGCCATTCACACCCACAACACTTCACAGTGCCCCACCTTATCAGCCCAGGTGATGCAAGTCCCTTATCAGCAACCTTGGCCAGCTGTCAGCCCTGTAAGCTCACTAGTGTGTGTGATAAATGCTTAACACTATAGTACAAATGACTAGTTTGGCAGGGGTTCTACTCTTCTGGCAAATGTGTGTGTGCCTATGTATGTTTGTAAGTAGAAGTGTTTTGATATGTTCCCCACCCACTGCCCTACTTTAGCAGTCCTGCTGATGTCATTCCCCATATCAGAACATTTGGTCAACTCTCAACCCAATAAGCTGTGTAGTGCATGTGGTAACTGCGTAACACTATGATACAAATCACTAGTTAGATACGGGTTCTACTCCCACATCTGGAAAGTGCATGTTTGTCTGTTTGTAAGACAAAGTATATTTGTAGGTTGAACACCCACTGCACAACATTATCATTCCTGCTGATGTCATTCCCTTTATAGGTTCACAAGTGTGTAGTAGGTAATGGCCCATGAGGCTTAACAAGCCTAGCACATAGAAGGGCCCTGCCATTGTGCCACCTAATGTTATGTCCCAGTGCCTGTATCAAGTATAGCCACTGCAGTGATCCTTGGGTTGAACTGTCTATTACCCATCCACTCATCAAGATTTCTCTGGAACAGGGTCAGCAAGGTCCTCTGCATGACATGTATAGGAAGTGTATTCCATGGCATGTGCAGTCTCTTGGTGAGGGACCTGTCCCACCAGCATGTTGTGTTGATTGTGGTACTGAGGTAGAGATCTGTACAGTGTGTGGTATGGATGGATTTATATGTAGAATTTCTAAACCAGCTGGGTCAGATATGGCTTTGTAAGTCAAGCACAGATAGCTGCTAATTGGGTGATATGACACAGAGAATAGCTTGGGTCTGATGAGTCTGTCTGTGTAGGATCTGTGGCTTTCCCAGCTGTAGCACGTATCTAGTGAGGTACATGGCAAATGGCCCATGATACTTGGTGAGTGGTCTAATGAAGGAATAGTAGACAGAGATCATTACCTCTATCTTCCTGGATGCAAAACTTTTGGTAATGCAGGCTGCCATATAGAAGTACTTCCTGACCACAGTGGCAATGTGGTGCTTGAATGATATATTGCTGCCAACCTGTGTCCCCAGATCTATTATAATGCCTACAGTGTTCACTGGGCTCCCACTGATGTGGAACTTACTGGGAACTGAGTGTTCTACCAAAGGGGATGATGATGCATTTTGTGGTGTTAAGCTTCTGGCCATGGTTTCCATACCACTCATTGGTCTCAGTGAGGCCTTTCTATAGGATGTCTGCATCACTTGTGGAGTTCATGATAGCTCCCAGCTTGCAGTCCTCTGTGAACTTGATCAGCCAGAGTTCCTCTGCATTGGGCTGGACTCCTGAGAAGTAGATGCTGGACAGGACACTATCCAGTACTGATCCCTGTGGGACCCCATTTGTGACTGCTTGCCAGTCTGACTTGGAGTTTGCCACTGTCACACTGTGTGTTCTGTGAACCAATTTCCAAAGCACCCACTGATATACGGGTGGATGCCTAGTTTGTTATGTTTACCAATAATCCCTGACTGAGGAATGGTATCAGAAGCCTTGGCCAGATTGAGTTAGGCTGTATGCAGTCACTTACTGTATTACACAGCCCTGGTGACTCATTCCAAGACGATAACCAGGTTGAGCAGGCATGATCTGCCATTCACAAAGCCAAACTGTGTGAGATCCAGAGTTAGGAGGTCACCCATATCTTGGTCAATCAGGCCCCTGATGAAGCACCCATACCCCTACATAGTAAACTTGTCAGGCTAAGGGCCCAATAATTGCCAGGGTCTGTAGATGCTACCCCTTTATGGAGAGGAATGACTGTAGCAGTGTGCCATTTTTGGAAGGACAAAGCCTGAGGTGAGTCTGTGACTGACCAGGGCACACATATGGGGTGCCAGGTCTCCTTGTATGTCATGTAGAACACAGCCATGGATATGTTGGGGTCCCATGGAAGTTGTAACCTTGCCTATGGACAATGCAGGTCTAACCTGGCCTGCAGTAATGATGGGTGCCTGGCATTCATCTGCCATTGTGATTGTCCCCTGGCATGAGGGGTAAAGCTGGCATTGACTGTGTTCGAAAGACTGTGGCCAATATCTGTTGTGTCAGGTTAAGAATCAGCATTGTGTAGTAATTCACAGAACTTGTGGTTATTGCTGTGGAGATTGCTGACATAATTATCAAAGGCTTTTGTGATTGTTGTCAGTGTCTGCTGCAAATCTGCCTTCATAGCTGACTGTAGGTCATTCCATGAGGGATCTCAAGTTGTGTTTGGGGCTAATAAGGGGGTTAACCAGTCTTGGGACAACACGATTTTCTGCAGCAGTGTCCTCCATCTGTTGTACACTTTAGTAATGGCAGTGGGCCATCACAATGGCCTCCAGTGTTTGGAGGACAGTGTCTGTGTTCTGTTGGCTATGGCTGTAATTATGCATCCATGTACATGTTTGGGCAGTGCATATGTGTATGAGGTGACAGTCATGCAGCTATATCCCATTGGCATGGGTGCAATTAAGTCATCCACCCCTGTTTTTATGACTGCAATGTCAGCATTGGAGAGGTTTGGCAAGGTGGTTACCTTTGTGGGGGGTGTGGGTGAGATGTCATGCTCAATGTTGATTGCATCATGTTTGGATCTGACCAGGTACAGACTGACAACTGTGGTCGAGCAGCAGACCCATATGTAAGTAACCAATACAGGTCAAGGTTGTTGCATCCTCTACTGGGGGTCAGTATGAGCCGGTCCTGGCCATTGGAACTGATGAATTCTATGAAGCATTGGGCCGGTGTACTGGTGCTTGACTACTTTCCTCACGTGATGGAGGTTTAGTTGCAGTCTCCTACTAAGCCAATCTTGGGTTGCATCTTCATAGATGCCAGTGTGTTGAGGAATGTGCATTGACAGTCTAGGGACATAGATGTGGACCCATAGCAGACTATGGCCTGGATTTCACTATTACCCCATGGCAGTTGTACCGGAAGTATCTCTGATGCATTATGCTAGGATACTAGTCTGGAGGTGTGCCTATCCATAAAGACTATGGAGACAACACCACCTGAGGAAGTGTGGTGTGGTTCATGCTTGGGGGATGACAGCTGTGGGATATGTCATAGCCTGTTGCTGCAGGGCTGTTGTCTGCTGCTGTGAACCATCTCTCCATTATAGCAGAAATGTTAATGTTCTCCACTTCGAGGAGTGCTTTGAGTGACTGCATCCTGACAGTTAGATGTCTACTATTAAGCAGCATGACCCTCAGATTGCATACATGTCTAGTTGTTATGGTGGTAATCACATTTGGAACACTGCATAATAAGACAGTATAGGGGTGGCAAGACACTTAGCCAGTACCTGGAAACCCAGGGCTGACAGATATAGGACATCTGTGGCAAGTCATTGAGGTCTGTCAATCATGTTATCCCAAGCAGAGTGAAACTGGATCCCCTGAGAATGACACAAAACATGTAAGCCAATGTTGCAGTCAATCATCTGTTGAGAGTACTGCAGCATCATTCAGGGTGACAGCAGTATACTGCTCAGGGCTACTGTCATACCTGTCTGGACCACATAATCAGAGAGTTCAACCACGTCTCCTGTCATTTAGTCCAGGAAGGTGTGCCCCAGGTCATTCACACCCACATGGATAAAGAGTGATACTTGTAGTTGTTGTGGAGTGTCATGACTGGCTGTGCCATCTGTTGGATTCTGGCATGTGATAGATATTTGGCTGTCATCTGCTCCATATTCAACTTAGTGAGTGGGATATGTGTGTACCTCAGTATAGACTTACCCATGATCATTGTATTGTGCAAGGTGGTTAGTCAACAGAGCTTAGGTTGAGGGGGCACACTGTGTAGGTGAAATATGTGTCCTTTGGCATGTGCCATGTCATAGTGTCTATGTGGGTGTCTGCCTTGCTGGTCTGTGCTGTTTGGGTAAATGTCCATTGAGTGCCTCTGTGAAGGTGGGTGTGTGGTGTTTCACTGTTTGTCATGGCTATTAAAGTGGGTGTCATGGTGAGCGATGGGTTCCACATGGTGTGGTGCAGGTGTTGATCTTATACTCTTGACCTGTTAGTCCAGTCTTTGCTTGAGAGTGCATATGTCTACATTTGGTGATATATGGGTAACTCTCACAACTCTGAGTGTTTGGAGCTTAGAGGAGATGGTTGTCTGTGTACATGATGCAGTTGCAACAGTGCCTCAGAATGGACAAGTGCACCAGGTTAATGGGTGAAACCACAAAAAACTGCACTTCAATCATGCCAGGAGCGGTGGACATAACTAGTAAGTACTGGGGCTACTTCTGTGATGAACAAGTACTGTGGTGGCTGCCAGGTGTGCCACACTTACTGATACAATAACCTGGTGAAGTGCCAAGCTATAATGCTATTTGAAGTGCAAGACAGAAATAATTTTCATGATATAAGGGTGAAATTCAAGGTAGACATTCTGCCACCTGTAATACTTTACCTCAGCTGTGCAGTTATCAGCAGCTTTGGCCATTTGAAAGATCAGTAAGCACTGTAGCATATGCAATAATTGTGTAACACTGTAGTAGACATAACTATGTAGGCAGGAGTTCTAATCCCAATAGTTGCAAGTGAGTTAGTGTGTTTGTCTGTGTGTGTGAGAATCATGTACTGCCTGGCTTTGACCATTTTTGACTTGTGTACTACTCTTTACACTTCCCCTCACTCTAATTTAGTAGTTCTGTTGATGTCATCCACCTTAGAAGTACCTTTGGAGTAGGTGAAATATATAAGCTCTGTGGCTTGTTGGATAACTGCATCGCACTGTAGTAGAAATAACTGGATAGGCAGGAATTTTAATCTCACTAGTGGCAACTGTTTGGATGTGTGAGTGTGTGTCTGTCTGAAAATCATGTAGTATGTGGGTTATACCAATTTTGACTTCTGTACCACCCTTTAAACGTCCCCTCACTCCAATTTAGTTGTCCTTTTGATGTCATTCACCTTGGAAATACCTTTGGATTTGGTGAAAATGTATAAGCTCTGTGGCATGTCTGATAACTATGTAGCATTATAGTAGAAAAAACCTGATAGGCAGGAGTTCTAATCTCACTACGGGCAACTGTTTGCATGTGAGAGGGCATGTGAGAATCATGTAGTGTGTGGGTAATACCATTTTTGACTTCTGTACCACCCTTTACACTTCTCCTCACTCCAATTTAGTAGTCCTGTTGATGTCATTCACCTTGGAGGTTCCATTGGATGAGGTGAAGATGTATACGCTCTATGGCACATCTATTAACTGAGATAGGCAGGAGTTCTAATCTCACTACTGGCAAATGCCTGGATGTGTGATAATCATGTAATGTGTTGGTTATACCATTTTGACCTGTGTACTACCCTTCAGACTTTCCCCTCACTCCAGTTTAGTAGTCCTATTAATGTCATCCACCTTAGAAGTACCTTTGGGCAACATGAAAATGTATAAGCTCTGTGGGCATGTCTGATAACTGTGTAGCACTATAGTTGAAATAAGTAGATAAACAGGAGTTCTAATCCCAATACTGGCAGCTGTTTGTGTATGTGTGAGGATCATATCTTGTGTGGCTTATACCATTTTGATGTGCGTGCCATACATGGCTGGTGAACACCTCCTGATGGCATTACTTTATATAGTATGGTAATAGCATCTGCCTCACATGCAGCAAGTTAAACCATTGCACAGTCCTCTGTACAGATGTGTCTGGAATACCCAGATGTTTGCAAACTATACATGGTCGTAAGTGGTCTGTGTGCCTTAACAATGCCCATGTATGTGATATTGTACCCAAATAGGCCACAGTGAGTGTACCGGCACATATGGCAGCATCAGGTATCATACCTGACTGAAACATAATGCTGATACAATGTCTGCCACCCTCTCAGTTGGCCAGCCTTGTAGGTGCAATACACGAGTCTAGATGCTTGGTTTTACAAGTGAGCTGTCCATGTTATGGGTCACATTAAAGGTTGGAAGAGGTGGTGACTGACCTATTGTGCTCCCAATTTGCATGCATCAGAAACACCTTGCATCTTAACAGGGGTGTGTACAGAATTTATATCCACTGTATACCAGTAATCTGTCACACATGTCACTACAATAGGCCGTTTTTTCCAGCCCATTTGCTGGCTTCTGTCCAGATGTCTTGCACTAACAAGTTGTGAGGTATGCTACAAGAATGTTAAATTCACCTCAGATAGGCCCCAGTGGTGACCACTGTGATGTAATACAGTTAACCCCACCACAAGTGAACATGCACATAAAGCAATATAACTGTTACTGATAGTTGTGTGCATGGTAAATTGCATGCCCTTCACATGCCTGGAGTATTTCCAGGCCACAACAGAACAATGTCATACTCACCAGCTCCAGGCTGCTGTCCCATATGCAGACCAGAGGGACCTAGGTAGTTGTAAGAGAGAAGTATTGTCAGCAGACTCACATGTGGCCTTGGTACAGGATGGATGTAGCATGTCTGCACATTTACAGTACAAACCCCAATAATACACTATTTTCTTTCCTCACCATAGATCTGTACCTCTGTGCATTAGAAAACCCTATCCACAACTGCAATCAGACCTGACACATGGATGTAGATACAATACAAATACAAGTATATATGATACAATAGTGTACGAATCTCCACTGTGCCCTTACCTGCATGCTCCTTGCCCATTGTGTGGGTGCCATCCACCTCCAGCATGTTGGCCTGTGTACCCTGATGTTGCACTGGGGTATGTGCCCCAAGGTTGGCGGGAGCTCATATTTTATACAGCTTGGTTGTGTGATGGATGACAAAGAGAAATGTGAAGTCATTTGCATGATGTGGTGATGACTGTACCCAAGGGTGACAGAGTGGACATTGCAGTAGTTGTCAACGGGCATGTTGGTGAAGAGAACAGAGGGTTTGTGGAAGGGATAGGTATGCATGGTGTTAAAGGAATGCAAACAGCGAGATGGTAGTGGAGTTTGCAAAACAGCTGGACTTGGCTGTGGTGAATATGTACTATAACATGAGGGAGAAGCATAGAGTGAGTTACAAGACTGTAGTAAGATGCACACAGGTGGAATATATCCAATGTAGGAGGGCCAGTTTGAAGGAGATTGGAGACTGTAAAGTGGTGAAGGGGAAAGTGTATTTAGACAGCATAGAATGTTGGTCTGCAGGATGATGTTGGTGATCAAGAAGAGGGGAAGTGTGAATTCAGCAGCAAGGATCACATGATGTGAATTGGAAAAGGGTGATTGTGAGGTGGAGTTCAAGGAAGAGTTAAGACAGACACTGGGTGGTACTGTCAATTTACCACATATCTGGTTAAGTACAGCAGAGCTACTAAGGGACACTGCTAGAAAGGTGCTTTGTGTGACATGTGGATGGAGGAAGTAGTACAAGGAGACCTGGTGGTGGACTGAGGAAGTACAAGACAGTATATAGAGAAAAATGGTGGGCAAGAAGGAGTGAGACTGTTAGAGAGATGAGGAAAGTAGACATGAGTGTGAGGAGATGAGGTGCATGGCAAAGAGAGATGTGGCAAAGGCTAAGGATGAGGCATACGAAGAGTTGTACAACAGTTTGAACAATAAGGAGGGATGACAGGAGTTGTACTGATTGGCTATACAGATGTACTGAGCTAGGAAAGAAGTGCAGCAGATAACGGTGATAAAGGATAATGAGGTAAATGTGCTCACAAGTGAGTAGAGTGTGCTGACCACATGGACAGAGTACATTAAGAGGCTGATGACTGCAGAAACTGAGGCAGAGAAGATTGGATGATGTGGGTATAGTGAATCAGGAAGTGCAACAGCTTAACAAGGAAGATGTAAGGATAGCTATGAAGGGGATGAATACTGGCAAGGCTGTTGGCCCATATTACATATGTGTGGAAGCATGGGGGTGTTTAAGAGAAATTACATTGTTGTGTTTAGCCAGACTATTTACTGATATCTTAGGTGGTGTGTGGTTGCATGAGGAGCGCAGAGAAAGTGCTTGGGTATGGTTTTAAGAATAAGGTTGATGTGCAGAGCTGTGGTAACTACCAAGAGATAACATTGAATTTTATCTGTACTGAGAGTAGAGAACTGATTTAGGATACCCTACAGAGATGGAAATATGCTGTAGAGAGGGCAGTAATGAAGGTCAGCAGGACTACGACAGAATATCTGTGTATGAATGAGAGGGAGGTTAGCAGAATGCTGAGGATGCATGGGGCAGATATGGCAAAGATGGATGTGCTTAAATGATTGGGATTAACATTTCAGAGTAATGATGATTGTGGTGGACAGGTGAGGAAGAGAGTACAGGCAGGATGGAGAGATTGGAGAAGAGTGTCAGGATTGAATTGTGACAGACGTGCACCAGTAAATGTGATATGTAAGGTCTACAAGAGGGTAGTGAGACCACCCATGTTATATGGTTTGGAGACAATGGCAGTGAGAAAAAATGCAAGAGACAGAGCTGCACATGGCAGAGGCACATATATCACGATTTGCACTGGGTGTGACATAGTTGCACAGGTTTAGCAATGTGTATATGAGAGAGACAGGCCATGTTGGACAGATATGACACAAAGTTGGAGAGGCAGGATTACATCAGTTTGGACATGTTCTGAGGAGGGCTGCTGAGTATATTGGGAAAAAGATGGTTAATGATGTAGCTGCCAGGTAAGAGGAAGAAAGGAAGGCCTCAGATAAGGTGTATGGATGTGGTGAGAGAGGACATGCAGGTGGTTGGTGTGAAACAGCAAGATTCAGTGGACAGGCAGAAATGGTGACAGAGGATCCACTGTGGCCAACCTGAATGGGAAAAGCCAGAGGACAATGAAGAGGGATGTTGTAATATCAGTCTTCACAGATTTGCCAACTATTTGACAACATAACACAACTCTATGGGTAAATGACTACAAATATGAGGCACACATATGGTCAGTGTGCATAACACTGGACAGCTAAATGTTATGAGCTCAGTATATAACATGCAGTTCAACACACATCTGCAGCAGTACTTTACTATGCAAATACCATGTATAGATGTCTCACATATCTGAGGCAAACAAGTATATATTAGTTGTATTCACAAGTAAGATATGGATATGTACAACATCCCAGTAGCTGGCCTAGCATTTTCAAAGTCAGTATTGTTCAACACACTTCAGTAGTAGTCATATGTGAGCCATCCTTTCCTGGGGCCTTACTGATGATCTATGTCACTGCAGACTGTCCCAGATGCTATGGCCGTAGTTTCTGATCAGCAATATATTAGTACACTAAGCTTTGTTGAGACATATATGTTAACCCTTCTCTTTCACATTCTTACATACCCTCTACTGCAGTCCATGAGATGCTTATTTGTTTGACATACCTGTCTTTGTATTTTTCAATCTATAGTGGTTATATGCTATTTGCTGTCTTTTCCCAGTTTCTCACTGTCCCTCTCCACACACAAGTAGGGTGTACATCTGTGTTGCATATGCAGCAGCTTGCCTTTTGTAGGTAATGCTCATGAGCAGCTGATGGCCTGAGCACCAATTGGTGTTCCCCAGTTGCTAATTGCATGCAGAGCAGCTGTGTAGTTCTTTCAATAGCCAATGTCATAGCAACACACTCCTATAACTGAGTACTCCATGTGAGCAGTGACCCTTTCCCGTATGTGTGAGGAAGACATCCTAGAGGTGTGTGAGATAATACCTCCTACAATAAGACTTGTGGAGGCAACCAAATAAATGGTGGAGAAGGTTCAAGACATAGAGGCAGAATGTGAGTATTGCTGTTAAATGTTTTGAATACTGCTAGTTTAGCAGGGTTTGTCTGAACATGCTACTTCTGCATGGGTTTCAGTATGACAAAGTTCTGCATCTGCATAGCTCTCAAGTATAGGGCTATCTACATAATGGCCAGAGGTTAGCCTGTTATGTTTGGTCTACTCCCCAGACAGGTGTTGTCCTTGGCAAATCAGTAGCATACTCTGGTGATTACAATCAGTAAATGCTAACATCCATTTTTTTCTGACTTTATATCCCTCAGAAAAGATATGTTACAACAAACCCTGTAACACCAGAAACTTTCTAAGGGTATAACAGCAATATTTTAAGTATGGCCATGTATTTGGGCTTCTGTCCACTAATTTTGTCAAGCTTTGTCCAGCTGTCATACAGTAGGAGGTTGACAGGCATAATGGTTTATCATTTAGTGCAGTCATTATTGCTGAGGGGAAAGGCTGGGAAACATGTTGCAGTCTGTACATTCAAGAGGTTGGTGTATAGAGAATGCTGTTAGATGGCCTTGTAACATATTTTCTGTGGGGGAGAGTAACAAGTGTTTTAAAACTAGGCTGTTAGAACATGTGAGACATACTACTGATAAGAAAGAAGACAGTTTTATAGCTGTACATTTGAATAAATCTCACCATGGAGACAGTAGTCAGTTCTAAAGTACTGTTTTGGAAAAAGTCTGTTCTTCAGTTTGACAAAAAATTCATAAAAGAACAATTGTTATGTACAGAATCAATGTATTATTATTAAATGTGATTTATGTAATTAAGTGTTAATTGCGTCTTGTGATTAAGGCAAGTATTTCTTGTAATGTTTTACTCCTTGAAGGCTTTAGACAAGACATCAGAGTATAATAAACATGTGTGAATTACTGGCTGGTTGTATTTCTCATTGATATGTTCAGTCATTTTAGTTGTTTTGATAAGAGGTTGTTGTTTGTCTGGACATTGTGTATGGCCCATCATGATTCTGTAGCAGTGTACTGTTCACTTATTTATTTGGATTGTGTGTGTGGGGGAGATGGGGCAGATGTGAGTGTCATGGGTCCTTTTGCATCCAACTGTACATTCTGCCCTATTTGCATACATACACACACACACACACACACACACACACACACACACACACACACATATATATATATATATATATATATATATATATATATATATATATATATATATACATATACACCTCAGTATGCATTGGTAATATAGCTATATATTGTTATACACATATATGCATCTCCATACATATCTATCTCTTTCTCTTTCTATGTATATGTTTCTTTTAATATATATATATATATATATATATATATATATATATATATATATATATATATATATATATATGTAGATACCAATCATTCCTAATTGCATAGTGTCTCTTCCCTATTGTAAACTGGCTGTAAAGTATGGTATGTTTGAGAAAACATCCAAAAACCATATGTCTCAGATGGCTTAATGGTAAATTGTCATGACTGTTGTATGCAGGGTCCTGGGTTTGAGACCTGCAAAGGTTGTTGCTAGGCAAAATAAGGACTGCTGGGTACAGAATAATTAAGGCAGTTTTGAGCAACTTTAAGCATGTTTGCATGACAGTTAGCAATGCTAACATATGGGTAAACCAATAGGTGCTTACACCATGTAGGCTTTGCTTACCAGTATGCAAATCTGCTTAACATTTACATTTAAACAATGCTTAAACCTGCAAAGTATAGCTCAGCCCTGATAACCATTTATCCGATTCCAGTCTGATAAAATAGCAGGGTAATGACATCTTTAATGTGCATTTAATTTCCTGTACATAACATGCTTATATGTGCTGTCATTACAATAGCAATGGGTATGACTATACTGTTTGAGACACTTGGGTATACATGGATAGCACCACAATATTGTTTTGCATTTGTTTTATACATGGGTAGTATCTCAGGTTATATGCAGACACACTTGCATGTTACACCAGCTACAGTGCACTGGTTGATAAAAATATGTTAACAAATATTGTATTATTAAGTTAAATCTTTTAACAGTGCTTTTCCAAGTAAAAATCATTTGCAGATTGTAGTACTTGAACCACACACCCCTGCATGCAAAGCTGGGGCTCTGATTACTGTCTTGTACTTGGTGTTTGCGCTGTATGTTTTTATGTATCTCCTACTGGATATTGATATGATATTATGATATTAACTGTAGACTACTATGTTTTTGGACATGTCATTGAGGACTGCTGTCATGTAGTAATGGCATACCTTTCAGTTTCAGACTTATGTCCTTCAAAACATTCATCCTACTGCATAACCTATTGGCTATCTACTTTCTGTCTGTCCTCTGTACAAATGTGCAGATGTCAGGTATTGCTAAGATCATACAACTATGTAGGTACCCACATAGTATTGTGCTGTAGGCCTGTACACTGCTGCTAGTTCCAACATATGGGACATTCCTTAATGTGGGCCTTGCCCCATTTCCTTGCCTGCATGAGGGACAAGACAGAGGTGGTGGGGTACAGATTCACATACAGTAGGTGGCAATACATCACAGGACAGGACATTTGGAGACAACACGACAACATGGGGGACATATCCTCAGAGTTGTGAACAGATTCAATGTCACCAATGCTGTTATACACATGGTGGATTGATAGATCGACAGTGTTTGTGTGGACATGCATCTAGTGAGTGACTTCATGACTGACAGTGATATGTCTCTGACATACCTCTCCACTGTCACCCTGTCCACAGACTGGCCACATGTTTGCCTGTTATGTTTTGTCAGTCGTGGACTCTGGGGAATGTAGTCAGTAAATATTCACATCAATTGGTATTACTGACTTCATATTCTTCATAAAGGATATGTTACAACAAACCCAGTAACATCGGAAACTGTCTCAATGTATGACAGCAATATATCCAGTATACGCCTGTGTTTGTGCCTCTGTCCCCAAATGATGTCAGACTTTGTCCAGATGTCAATGAGGCTCAAACATATTTAGTATCATTATTTCTTGCCTGCATTACTGTTACCATCCCAGTGATGTAGTAGACCCACAGACATGTCAGGGAAGAGGCCATAGATATGAGTCCTGAGCCTGTACATACTGAGGTGAACTGTACATGTGAGAGGCATGTGTATGTCTGGCCATTGTTAACAGACTGTCAGGATTGTGTACACATGCCATGTGTACATGTTATTTGGGCTGTGTATGGAGGGGGTGGATGTAACTGTTATAGCTCCTTTTTTATCTGACTGTGCATGCTGCTCCAGTTTCTGCTGATTTATTTGCTATATGTGTTTGTAGGGGCAGACTGAGACATGTTCTGTACCAAGGTCAGGATTCAGACTACACTGAGAATTGGGATTGTATATGTAGGGCTAGTGTGTGAGTGGCAAACAATGATGTATTTGTTCACACAGTCCATATACTCTAATGTTCACTTGACTTACCTGTATCTGACTCTGACTGTGGTGATATTGGTTGTGGGTATGCACTTTCACACTGGTGTCAGTTTGTCAGTGGTGTTACATCCCTGTAGTGCCTGATATATTTGCAAATACATGTGTAATTACCCATAGCAGATTTCCTATTTCAATTACTTGTGCTATTTCTCTAAATATATGTTAGAGCACACAGGAGGGTGTTACTACAGCAACTGTGTTAGCTTATCTATGCAAGTACTTCAGATACATCCCCATTTTCATGGCTTCCACCCACCACTTTGTCAGCCTTGGTCCAGATTCATTGCAGTAAGGGGTTATGAGCATATCTCTCAACTGGCTGGATTGTTTCAGGATGTTTATTGCTCATATTTCTGGTCTGGTTTACAGATTATTCGCATTTCTCTGGTAAATCACTGTGATGACATGATTGTTGTTAGAAAATGAGGACATACATTTCATTTACCTACCTCACATCCATCAGAATATGTATGCTGAAACAAACTGTGTCACTCTGTCAAGAAGACTACAGGGGGACAATAACCTCTTCCTTCCTGGATGCTAATGTATTAGTACTGAGATGTGCCACATAGAAGGACTTTCTGACCACAGTAGCAATGTCATGGTCAAAAGAGACATTGCTGTCAGCCTGTGTACCCAGATATCTTATGATGCCTTCTTTGTTCAGGGGACTACCATCAATGTGGTAATTCATGGGAACAGGGTTTTTCCCAAAGGGGATGACAACACATTTTCTGACATTGAGCTTAAGGCCATGGCTCTGACACCAGTCATTGGTCTCAGCGAGGCCTTTCTGTAGGATACCAACATCACTTGGGTAGTTAATAATAGTTCCCACCTTGCAACTGTCTGCAAACTTTGTCAGCCAGAGTCCATTCATGTTGGCATCGGCTTCAGAGAAGTTGATACCAAACATGAGAGGACCAAGGACAGAACTCTGGGACTCCACTTATGACTGCTTAGCAGTCTGACATGGAGTCAGCTATTTTCATACTGTGAGTTCTATCTGTGACCCAGTCTGCAACCCACCTAGAGATATAGGAGTTGATGCTTAGCTTAGTGAGTTTTTGCATGATTCCTGAGTAGGAAATGTTATCAAAGGCTTTGGTCAGATCACTGTAGGCTGTATGTGCCACCTTGTCTTCATCCACAGCTCAGGTGACTGACTCCAAGAAGTTGACCAGGTTGATTGAGCAAGTATGACCTACCCTTCACAAAACTAAACTGTGTGGGATCCTGAGTGTGCAGATTCTCATATCTCTGTTTATTATACGCATGATGATGCATTCCATAGCTTTTCATAAGAGACTTGTCAGGCTATTGGGGCAGCAGTTCCCAGGGTTTGTAGTCGCTCCTCCTTTGTGGAGAGGGGTGACTGTAACAGTACACAATTCAGTAGGGACAAAGTCTAAGGTGAGGCTGTGATTAAACAGGGCACACAGGTGAGGTGGCAGGTCACTCTGTAGTTTATGTAGAACACAACCAGGGATATTGTCAGGTCCCATAGAAGATCTATTCTTGGCTTTGGACAGTGGAGTTTTAACCTGTGCAGCAGGAACACTGGGTACCTTTTATACTGGTATTGTGATTGGTCTTTTGGGGGAGGAGAGAGGGGGAAAGATTGCTCTCAATATGTCAGCCAGAATATTGGCAATATCTGTTGGCTTAGTCTAGGAGGTACCATTGTCCAGTAGCTCAGAGCAAATATTGGTATTGTTATGGAGATTATTTACATAACTGTATGAGGCTTGGTGTTTGTCTTTACTATGTGCTCCAATTCTGTTTTCCCAGCTAGCTTTGTAGTATTTGATGAGGGATTTCAACTTTTATTGAGGCTAATAAGAGTTTTTTCCAGTCTTGGAACCTTGGAACTTCACCTTATTCCATATCAGTTTCCTCCTTCTGTTGTACAGTTTCTTTATGGGTGGGGACCACCAGTTTGGCTTCCTTTTTTTGGAGATGAGGGTATTGGTTCTATTGGGTATGGCAGTATCCATGCATTTGGGTACGTGTTCATAGTGCATTTTTGTTTGATTCAGCAGTCATGCAACTAGTCTCCATTTGCATGGCTGCTGTGAGGTTAGCCACCTCTGTTTTTCGGAGGCCAAAGTCAGCTTTGGAAAGGTTTTTCACAGTGGTTACCTGTGCAGAGGGGGGGGGGGGGTGGGAGGTCTCTGGATTTCCAAAGGTAATTACTTGTGGTCAGATCTAACAAGAGAGGAGTTGACTATTGGTGTACAGCAACAGTTGCCC